>NC_081425.1:89898440-90140940 GCF_949786415.1 Peromyscus eremicus | reverse complement strand
GCCACCACTGAGAACACAGCCTTCTAATGAACAGGAGCAAGAGAGTCTGGATGAAATACTGAAGGACCTGCTGAAGCAGAAGGAGCTGGTCACCCAGGAAAGGGACTTGGCAGAAAAGCTACAACATCACTTCAGTGTCACTGAGATGAGGTAGGAGCCCAGGCTTGGAGGAGAGGTTAGAACCATGTAGATCACCTGTATCTGCATCTCTGTCCTTTTGGGATTCCCACAATCTGAATAGCTCCAAGCCAGAGCCTGGGAAAGAACACCTCAGGATATTGTACTTTCCAGGTCAATAAGAACTTCTCCAGGAAACACTATGTTTGATCCGTAGTGTTTCTGGGGAGTGTGTATCCCTTATTCCTTTCTGGGCTCTCTGGTATCTTCTCAGTACCTTGTCCCCTGTGTCTCCCCACAAATCTCCTTATGGCAGTCCTCAACCTAGCCGGAGGAGGGTTAGTGGTGGAGGACAGTGTGTGCTCCTGCCACTTTATTTTCCTTCCAGAACATCACCTTTAGAGAGAAGTTCATACCTTTGGACAGATCTGTATGCAGCACACTCCTGCAGATTACAGGTTCTCTGCACTGTGCATCTGTTTCCTGTGAAAAGATTTTTCTGTTATAAGAAGATTTAGGGGTTGAGGAGTTGAACCTATGCAGGTTTGTATACTGAAGGGATAAACAGATCCTTCACTGCTTTTATTTTGTAGGATCCCCTAGAGGGTCTACATTCAGTTTCCCATGTTGCTCACATTCACCTGGTATCTAATCAAGGACATGCCTATCTGACCTGAACTGTAACTCAGACATTGGTACACTGTTATTTTTCCAAATAATGTATCTAGACAACTGGAGAAATGTATGGACTTTCTTGCCCAGCACAGTGTAGTTCTCAATTCATCTTCTAGTAGATTTTAAAAGCTGAGAATAAAATGCAGGCTCAGTTGCACTCTGATCCTTCTCCCTTGGGGAATGCCGGGAATGACCTCAGCAGAAAGGTCATGCTGGAATGTCCAGCTGACTAGAGCTGGTTCAGGCTCAACAGCTGACATGGCAGGTCCCCACCAGGCCTGTTCCCTAACTGCCTTCCTCCTCTAGGTCAGAAAATCTCCAGTCTGAGTTTGAACAGGATGAGAGCCTCCTGCAGACCGAGCTGCTGCAGCAGGAGCAATAAGTGTCGCAGACAAGTGAGCCACCCTTGCATCCCATCCCCAGCAAACATGGTGTTGGTGGGGGACTGGGGGATCTTGACTTTGGCTTTCAGTGTGAATAGGCCCTGATTTTTTTTAGCCTGTGGCACAGTCAGGCTGCTTCTGGTTCTGATTGCCTTTCCTTCTTACATAGCAGATCTTGAGAGAACTGAGGAGGCCAAAGAAGCCAAAGATGCCTTGAACCCATGAAGCTCTCCACCTCAGATCAAGGTCTGCTCAGAAGACATCCCGTATAGTTGTGATCTCACCAGTGAGGCAAATACCATCTGACCTCCAGGTGATCCAGCCCCCGTCAATAGATCTGTTGACTCAGGACTCCTGAAGAAAAGAAAGCATCACAAAAAACTCAAGACAGAAAAACCTGAGACAAGAATTATTGGGAACCCTGACATTCAACAGCAAGTGGCCCCTGTGAGGGCAACAACAACATGGAGGGTAGAGATGTTGGTGAGCAAGACATTTTCTGACAGTTTAATGTCGATGGCTTTGGCAAGCTGACTGAGTCCTTAGCCCTCCCTAGGTGGAGGGAAATCTGTCATGGAAGACTGTTGATGTCAAGCTGTTCCTGACAGACTACACCAAAAAAACATCATTTTTATTCTCCAGGCCAGTGCTGAAGCTGACTCCATGTCCTGCACAAGTGTTGCTGAGGATAATGCACCACAGAGATCTCCACAGTCCAACATTCCCCGGGTTAGACATTTTTTCCTACATATTTAAAATCAGTGGGTATTTCTCCATTTCTCAGCTTGAACTGAAGTGACTAGTCCTGAGAAAGGATTTATAGAAGACATCTGAGTCATCTTTGATGTTTTTTGGTACTCAGATGCTGCCCACGTATTTGTGGGGTCTCTAGTAAGCACACAAGAGTCTGTATGCTGAAAGAATCAAATAGTGACCAAGACATTACAGGATCAGCAGTGTGTGATAATTTATCAAAAGCTTCCCAGAGGGGCACAAAGAATGCTCTAGAAAATGTCTCATCCTTAGACTCGGTGAAGGCTTGGCCTACAAAGCCTGAAGGAGGCATGACTATACTAGTTTTGAAAAGGCTTTTTACAATCGCTGACTGCCTTCCTACCATGTTTCCAAGGCCAGCCACAGGCTGTAGGTCTGTGCTGCTAACTGTGCAGCAGAGAATGCTGCTGGCCTTAATTGTTTTTTGTTTGGTTTTTGGTTGCTTTGAGTTTTTGTTTTGTTTTGTTTTCTTTGTTATAGATTGAGATTTTGCTATTTATTTGTTCTTTCTTTTGTTCTTGTTGTTATTTGGGTATTTTGCTAAGGCTGTTCACTGTTTATATTGACTGCTCCCTCCCTTTAAGCCCCTATTGAGTAATATTACTGAATTTTATTAATAATAAAGTGATTTTGAACTTTTCTGTCTTAGAACCTATTTCTTTGGTCAGGTGTATTGTCTCACTCCAGTACTCCAGAACCTCTTGTAACACCAGAACTCTTGTGTGCCCAGCTTGGGCTACAGAGTGGATTCCCAGGCAGCCAGGGCTACACAGAGCTTTGGATGAGGATGGTGCTGCCAACTCTGTGGATTCCCATTGCATGATGGAAAAAGTATCGATACTGTATCCTTGTGGTCATATATTTAGCTATCTCTAACTATAGCATTCTGTATACCCACTTCATGATGTGATCATGTGCACCACATTCATGAGAAGTACAACTGTATTGCTGTAAAGCCTCTCAGGAAATGAGAACATTTACTAAAGGAACATGAGAGAAATCCATGGCCTGCTTGCCACCTGGAGCCATGATGATGTCCCTTCCTGGTCTGCTGCCAAGGGCCATGTCCTGTCCATGGCCCTGACACAGCTGTGGGAGTCTGTGTTGATACCCATGCATCCTCTACCAGTGAGGGCCTGGCAGCCACCTGCAGTCTTGGCTACCACCTGTGACCATGTTAGAGTCAAAGGGATATGCCCCCAAAGGGGACATATGTGTCTTAGAAGCCTGTGCTGCCCCCTAGAACCATAATGACATCAGGGCTGGAGCTATTACTGAGGGTCATATCTGGGTCCATGGCCCTGCTGTAGCCAGGGACTCTGTTGATATCTCAGGCATCTGTTGTTATCAAAGATGCTTGGAATTTGGGCTACTACCATGGGACATGGTGCTGGTGGATCCTTGCCAATCTGTGTGACCTTCAATGCCAACCAGAGCCATGGTGATATCCAGGCCTGGGCTACAACTTTGGAACATGCCTAGGTCCATGCTGCAAACACAGCGAGGATCATTGTTCGTATCCATGGCCAGTATGGCCACCACGGGTCACACAGAGGTAGGTAGAGGTCTGGGCTGTCACCTAGGACAGACACATGATAGTGTCTAAGTTGTGTGTTCCTGCAGGAGCCATACAGGTCTGAGTGGCCTGTGTTGCCACCAGGGACCCTGGTGTCCTCCAGGCCTAGGCTGCTGTCAAAAGTCATGTCTGGACTAACAGACTTGGTCTATGTTGGTGTCAGTCGCTCCTTTTACTACTGAAGACAGGATAGAAACTCAAAGAGTTAACCCCACACTTCACTGGCCTTAGCACTAGTGAGATCTGAACTTGCCCCTCACCCACTGCAGTACTGGGGAGAGTGGGTTCTGCACCTGGACTGAGCAGCACAGTAGAGCTGACCCTGTTTGTTGTGGTATCAGTGAGCTGGCCCTGATGCTGTGAGAGCAGAAGAGCTGAGTCTACCCTCTTCTTCTGCCTTGTGTTGGCCAGGGTAAGGGAAAGATCCCTGCCTCACCTGAGCAAATGCCACCTGCAGCTGGTGGGATAGTGGGACTTTGGGCATGAGAACAGAAGAGCTGGGTTAGCCTCTTGACAACTATAGCAAGTGGGTTTTTGGGCCTGGTATATCACCTTTAAAGCACTAGAGCTGTCCTTTTACTCTGAGTGTGGATAAGTCAGATTTGAGTGCATGAGAACAGGACAAAGGGCCTCTCTCCATTCTGCCCATTGCATGGGATGACCTTGGTGGGGCAGTGCTGGAGAGCTTGCCTGGGTGGAGATGATGAAGGAAAGCAGGTAGCTTGACCATCCCAGGTGTCCCCAGCCCAGAACTATGGCTACAAATTATGCAACCCTAACGTCGTCTTTATCCATGGACTGCTGGAGCAGGTAAAGGGCCCAGTTCTGAAGATCTAAAGCTGCAGAATCTCTATGACACAAGGCATCAACAGGATCTCCAAGAAGAGTACAAGTGAAGGTCCATTATCTACAGTGTAGAGAAGCCAGAGAGGCCAGAAACACTTACAAGAAAAGATGTATGGACTAAAGGGTATAATGTGTGACTCAGTGGGCCACACTAAAACTTTCTTGCCAAGACATTCATTTGTTTGTTTGTAAATTTGGGTTTTCAGTTGTCCTTTAAATTTTATTTTGCTTAGGACAGAGCTCAGATGTGATGGAAAGGATAGGGGAAAAGTTGGATTGGGATGCATCATGTGAAACAAACAAAGAATAATAAAACATTTAAAATAAAAAAATAGAAAAACCAGATATCTGCCTCTGGTTTCCTTAAAATATAGCATCAGTGAAATACCAGACTGAATACAGTATGAATTCCAAGATATGTTGGGACTTTTTTGACCTTAGCTACTAATGAGTTCCATTTGTTAAAGATTTATTTCTTTTATTTGTATGTATGGGCATTTTGCCTGCAGCAGGGTTGCCCACCACATGCATGCAATTCCTCCAGAAGGCAGAAGAAGGCATCAGATTCCACCTGAACCTGGAGTTACAGTGGCTTTTTAGCTGCTCTGTTGGTCCTTTGGGAGAGAAACTACTCAAAATGCAGCAGCCATCTCTTCAGACCCTGCACTTGACTTTAGTCCTTCTAGCCATATGTGCTATATTAGTTTGACTGAATCACCCCCAAGCAAAGAGAAATTTCAGGAGACCAGTACAGACAAATACATGATGTAGGCATGCTAATTGTCTTAGGATGCCAAGCATCGATGCAAGGCGTTGGTGGGTTCAAGATCCTGCTCCAGCATTGCTTATTGTCAGGGTTGGAGCAGATCTGTCACATCTCGTCCTGGATGACAATGAAGATTAGGACCATCTGATGAGATGCAGAATTGAGAAGACACTCCTGGTGGTGGAGGTGTGGATAGGACTCCCTCTTGATGGTCCAGCTAAGCAGTGTTGGGAGGAAGCTTCACACCAGCCAGAGTGGATGGAGCTTGCAGCAAAAGAGACATGCCAGTCATGAGGAGCATGTCTGTACAATGCTAGGAAAGCATAGAGATGGTGGATGGTGCTCTTTAACCACAGCTGATCTCACTGTGTCCTGAGGAAGGGTTTCTTCCAGATGAGTGCTTTATTTTTATGAAGCGCCCCTGGACCAGATCTGCCTTCTGAGACTGACAGTGAATCAGAGAGTTAACATGTGGAGGAAGTAATCCTATGGGACAACAAACTGGCGCTGTCAAACAAGGGTAGAAAGAATCTACTCTTTATGAATAAAGAACATAAACACACCGAGAATCAATACACATACAAAGCATAATTATGAATTCCATGGATGACATGATCAGCTGGAGAGACGGATCAGTGGGCAAAGGTAACTGCTGCTAGGCCTACAGACCTGAGTTACTTCCCTAGGACTCACATGATTGAAGGAGAGAACAAACCTCTGAGAAATTGTCCTCTGATCTTAATACGAGAGTAGGTACATGGTCATGGTCCACAAAAGCTAATACTTTCTATTCCTAAGGCTTTCTATTTCTCATTTACCCTAGAATCTTTCCATCTGAGGCACTCTTTTAATTATATTACTCTGCATTCCATTTGAGAGATTTGGGACATTTGCTATTTTATTCTTGTTGCTGAGATGTTACAAAATCTAAGAAGGCCAACAGCAAAGCACCACCTGAAGAATGGTTAAGGGAAAGTGACCACTGGGAATTTATGACATAGCTGAGACACAAACTACTCTCGAATGTCTTCTCTACATGCCTGGTGTACTATTCAGGGCTCTCTAGAGTAACAGAAGTTATAAAATGATACTCTGTATGGAAAGAATATTTGTTAGAATGGCTTACAGGCTAATAGCTAATCCAACAATATTTGGCTATGAATGGAAAGTCCAAGAATCCAGAGTCTGCCAGCACCCGACTGGACTAAGAGGTGAATCTTTATCTTCATACCCGAATACCTCAGTCCCTAGGCTTTGGGCCCAAAGGCACAACTCTGCGCCCCTACACTACCACCCATTGCAGTTCTGGTTTCAGTCCAGTTGGCAGACAGACCTCCTGCACACAGGTCAGTCTTCCACCATCCCCCATCAGACCCTGTAACCCAAGCCCCACCTCCCCCAAATCTCACCCACCCTCGGAGACTGCACCTGTTCCCTGAGACAGAGCCTGCCAGCACCTTACTGGACTAAGAGGTGAGTCTTTATCCTCATACCGGAACACCCCAGCCCCTAGGCTGCACCTGTTCCCTGAGACAGAGCCTGCCAGCACCCGACTGGACTAAGAGGCCAGTTGGCAAGCAGAACTACTGCAGACAGGTCAGACTACCACCATCTACCACATGCTAAGACTGCAGCTACTCCCCGAGACAGAGCCCACTAGCACCAGTTGGACTAAGAGCTGTTCCCTGAGACAAAAATTCCATCAGCATTGACCAGACCAAGAGCCCCCACTGGATCAAGAGTATCAATAAGACCAAGAGAGGCTCCCTCAGACACAGACACCACTTGCACCAAGTGGAGAAAGAGATGGGTAGATGCCAGTGCAAAAATACAGTCAACAACATAAAAACCAATATGGCTTCATATCCAGAACCTGCATCAGCAAGACCTGAACATCCCAACACAGAAGAAACAGAAGATATCTACCATAAAAATGACTTTAGGAAAATATTAGAGATCTTAAAAGAGGAAATGAAAAATTTCCTTAAAGAAATCAAGGAAAAGTCAAACCAAAAGTGGGAAGAAATTCAATAAGTCCCTTGAAAGCCAAGAGAAAGCAATTAAACAAGTGGGGGAAACAGTTAAAGATTTCAAAAATGGAGACATTAAAGAAGACACAAATTGAGGTAATGCTGGAAGTGGAAAATCTGAGTAAACGAACAGGAACTACAGATGCAAGTATAACCAACAGAATGCAAGAGATGGAAGAGCGGATCTCTGGCATTGAAGATACAGCAGAGGAAATAGATTCATCAGTCAAAGAAAACACTAAAGCCAACAAAGTCATGACCCAAAATGTCCAGGAAATTTAGGACACCATGAAAAGACCAAACAATAAAAGGGATAGAAGAAGGAGAAGAATATCAACTCAAAGGCACAGAAAATATATTCAACAAAATCATAGAAGAAATTTTTCCCAACCTAAAGAAGGAAATGCCCATAAAAATACATGGGGTCTGCATCAGCTCCAGCCTCCAGGATCCTGTCCTGTTTGAGTTCTGGTCCTGATTTCCTTCAGTGATGAACAGTGATATGATAGTGTAAGTCAGAAAAATGCATTCTTTCTCAACTTGTTTTTAGTCATGGTGCTTCACTGAAAACAACAGAACCCTAACCAGGACACTGTGCATGTCAGAGGACATCGTTCAGGAGTTGGCTCTCCCCTTCTACCATGTTGAGGCAGGTCTCTCTTGTTTCTAGGATGGACTGTGTACTCTAGTCCAGCTGGCCTTCCAGCCTCCAGGCAATTTCCAATCTCATCCCCACATTACTCTGCCATGAGTGAAGGAATCACAGATGTGTGCCACTGTTCTGGATTTTAGGTGATTTCTAGGGGCTGAACTCAATAGACTTGTACAGACAATGTGTGTACTAGTATCCGCCAGTATTCCCAAAGCTCTTGCTTTTAAAACTTAAAACATTTTGCAAGTCCAAGTTCCCTTAGAAAAAAAGTCTCTTAATTGGGTCTGGTAAAAACAAACCAAAAACATTACATATTTTCTTATACCACATGGGAAGAATGAGCACAGAAATATTCAGATGGGAACATTACCAAAATCCAGCTTTACTTATGAAATCCCTACAGCCCAATATCCAGCATCTGAAACAAATATGTTACTGGAAGTTTCTCCAGTCCCACTGAGCCCCTTATAAAATAATCACTC
Organism: Peromyscus eremicus; assembly: GCF_949786415.1. Lineage (NCBI taxonomy): Eukaryota > Metazoa > Chordata > Mammalia > Rodentia > Cricetidae > Peromyscus > Peromyscus eremicus. Next base: position 90,132,639 of record NC_081425.1, on the reverse strand, counting down.
AGAGGCTTGATATTAATTATAAATTATATGGTCTATGGCTCAGGCTTCTTACTAGCTAGCTCTTATAACTTAACTCAACCCATAACTATCAATCTATGTATCACCATGTGTTCCTTGGCTTTACCTGCTTCCCATTACATGTTGCTCCTTGGGCAGTTGGCTAATGTCTCTCCTGCCTCTGCTTTCTTCTTTCCCTATCTCTCTTGGATTTTCCCACCTGGCTCCATCCCATTCTGCCATAGGCCAATGCAGCATTATCTATTAACCAATCAGAGAAACATATATGCACAGTATACAGAAAGACATCCCACAGCACTCATGTGATTGATCTTCTGGGCTCCAAATGGATGGGGCATTCCTCCCTCTCCAGTTCCCCTGCTTGCAACATATGCAGTGCAGCTTTTCTCAGGGTTAGTCTGGCTCCACTCCATATCTGTGCTTCCCCTCAGTAAATGGACCGTGGTCTTGCCATCCACAATATTCTATGGCACTCTTTTTACCTCCTCTTCCACAGGGTTCCCTATGTCCGGAGGGGAGGAGTCTGATTGGAGAGGTCCAGTTTAGGGTTGAGTGTTCAAGTTCTCTTCCTCTCTGCATATTGTCTAGTTGAGGGTCTCTGTATTTGTTCCCATCTGCTGCAGGAGGAAGCTGCTCCTATGATGGCTGAGAAATGCATTGTCTATGAGTATAGCATGATGTTGTTAGGAATCATTTTATTGCTGTGTTCCTTAAGCAGAACAGTAGTATTTGGTTTTCCCCATAGACCCTAGCCTATCTAGTCTTAGGTTCTTGGCCAGCCAAGCAGTGCTGTGTATGCCTTCCCTGTCAGGGAATGGGCCTTTAATCAAGTCAGGTACTGGTTGATTACTCCCACAAGCTTTGTTCCACTACTGCACCAGCATATCTTGGATGCAGTCGCCATTCTAGATGGAGGTTTTGGAGCTGGGTTGGTGTTTACCTTTCTCCTTTGATAGTGAGCAGAGTACTCTTCAGTGCCATGAAATCTAGTCCATAAGCGATGAAGACTCTAGGGAGACACTAGCTTGACTTCTCCATGTTCAATGAGTTGTGTCATTATCATCTTCAGGAACCACACCTTCCTGTCAGTTTATGGAGAGCAACCAATAGCCTTGCAAAACCTTGGGTTGTTTGGGATCACCATTGGACACCTTTCACCTACAACTTGACTAGATGTAACCCATTGCCAGTATTGCAAGTTTCATTTGGTAACAAGAGATATCCAGTTGGGGCTTTGTCTCCCCACACTTTGGTTTCTGTTTGTTTTGTTTTTGGTTATTTGGTTTTTTTGTGGGGCTGTTTCATCTAGATCCCCTTCATATATGTATATATTTTAGAGTGGTTCTACTCTATTAGGTTTCCATAAGATCCTTCAAATCGCCCTTAATTTTACCTCTCCCTCCCTATATTTATTTACCCCTTCTTCTCTCTCCCTCCTCGTTTGACCATCCTGTTCCAAACTTGATTCCTCATCCATCCATAACAATCTATTCTATTCCCCCTTTATGGACATTTCCCCACCCCCCTAGGCCCTTACTCTATACCTAACCTGTGCTTATACAGATTGTAGCTTACTTATCTTTGACTCAACAGTTAACATCCATATGTAAGGGAAAACATACCATATTTGTCTTTTTGGGTCTGAGTTAGTTCACTAAAGATGACTTTTTCTACCTCCATCCATTTACCTGCAATTTTCAAGATTTCCTTTTTCTTTTTTAACTTCCTTTTTAATATCTCATTGCTAAATGTACCTCATTTTCTTTATACATTCATCTGTTGACGAATACCTAGAATGTCTCCAATTTCTGGCTATTATAAATAGAGCAACAATGTACATGGTTGAGTAAGTAAGTGTTTCTGTTGGAGGTGAAGCATCCTCTGGGCATATGCCAAAAGTGGTGTACGGGGTCTTGATCAATTCCCAGCTTCCAAAGGAACAGCCACACCTATTTCCACAGTGGCCGCACAAGTTTGCATTCCCACCAGCAATGGATGAGTGTTTCCCTTGCTCCCCATCCTTGCCAACATTAGCTGTCATTTGTTTTATTAATCTTATCTATTCTGACTCATGTAACATGAAATCTCAAAATAGTTTGATTTACATTGCCCTAAAGACTAAGGATACTGCACCTTTTTACGTGTTTCCTATACTCTAGAATTTCCACTAGTGAAACTTCTCTATTTCGATCTATAGCTAGTTTTTAATTATGTTATTTATTTTCTTTATACACAGGTTATTTTGTTCTATATATAATTTATATATATATATATTAGCCTTCTCTTGGATATATAGTTGATGAAAACAAAAACTTTTCCCATGTTGTAGGCTGCCATTTGAAACAAAACACTACTAGTGGCAAAACATATAATGCTCTGTGGATGAACCCACAAGTTGACAGACACATTGGGGTTATCAAAATCCATTAATGTTATGTAATAAAATATTCCTATATAATAATACATTTTTACAATAATAATTTAATGAATATACTTTAATATATTTCTACTTGTTGTTTGAGAAATGCATAGGATGCATTTTGAAAATATTCGCCACCCAATTCCTCCCATTTTGTCATCCCAAGTCTGCCTCTACATCTATGATGCCCAATTTATATCTTCTTCATTACATTAATTTTTAATAATCCCAGGGGCAGACTCTTAAAGAAAACTGACCCAATTTGCAGGAAGCCATTACTGGTCCAAAGCTCATCAGTTAGGAATAGGGGCTCAAGGACCCTTCCCACTCCATGCTTGAATGTTGACCGGCTTGATATTGGACAATGACCACAACAGCTCTGAGTCATGGTCAGAAGACACTGTTTGCTCTAATCCTCCCTGACCTCTGGCTCCTACAGTCTTTCTAACTCATCTTCCATGATGGTCTTTGAAACTTGTGGAAAGGGTGTGATATAGATATGTCATTAAATATGACTGAAATCAATGAAATAAAAACAAAAATATGAAGATACAGTGAAACAAAGAGCCAATCTTTGAAGACATTAACAAGATGGGCACACCTTTAGCCAAATTAACCACAAGGAAGAGGAGGATGAAAATAATGAAACAAAGGAGGAAAAAGGAGACATGGAGGGACTTTAACCCTTTAAAAATTTACACTCCACAAAACTGAAAAATCTTTTTAAAGAACTAATGAATTTTTAGATGTCTGTAATCCGCCAAAATTATATCAAAATAACATGAATGGTTTAAATAATTGAATACTAATTAATGGCATAGAAGCCATAATTAAAAATCTCCCAACAAAAGATTTTCAGAGAAGGACAAATTCAGTGTCAATTTTGAACAGATATTTAAAGAAAAACTAACACTCCACAAACTATTCCATGAAATAGAAAAAGAAGGAACTCATTCAAATTTTTTTTAAGCCAGGGATACCCTGGTATTGAGAGAGGAAGACAGATAGGGTTAGAGTTAGGGTTAGGGTTAGGGTTAGGGTTAGGGTTAGGGTTAGGGTTAGGGTTAGGGTTAGGGTAAGTATTATGTGTGACTGATAGAGTGGATATTGCAACGGACTACAGTGTCCAGAAAGTTTATAATTGTTGAAAAAAGAGGCTACAAGCTGGAAGGAGAAGGATGGATATGACAGCATGCCCTTAGAATATGGCAAGTGTTCTAGTTAGCTTTCTGTTGTTGTGATAAAAGTTTTAAAAGCCAAATTGGGAAAGTTAAGGGTTAATTCATCTCACAGGTTGCAGTCCATCCTTAAGGGAAGCCAAGGCCAGATCCCAATGCAGGGGCTTGAAACCACAGAGAATGCTGTTTACTGGTCTGTTTAGGTAGCTTTCCTCTGAGGCCCAGGATCACCTGCACACCCACAGAGGGCTGAGCCATCCTCCATCACTTAGCAACAAGAAAATGCCAAAAAAGCATGCTTGCAAGCCAGTTTGATGGAGTAAAATCCTAAACTTCCTTTAACCTTAACCTTCCCTTAACCATAGCCTTCCCCAGGTGCTTGCTTATTTCAGAGAACTCAACCCTCCTCCTCAGTGATAATGACCAAATTCCTTGGCATGCCTTTTCATATTATTGGGTATGGATGTGAGAAGGGTAAGAGCCAATCTTAGGCAGTGTTTATAAAGTGAGTGTTCAACACCCCATGGGTGAATTACTGAAAAAAATTCTTATGAAGCAGAGATAAATCTCTAGCTTTGGAAGGAGGGATGCTGAATGACTTCCATGGTGTCACAGGAGAGACTCCTGGAAAGGAAACCACAGCTTCTGCTCAGTTCATGGGCAAAGGCTTTGCCCCAAGACATCAGCAGACCCTTTACTGGGCATTCTATTGTATCCTGGACAGCTCTTGGAATCCCCAGTGATGTCACTAGTGTTGTAGCAACACTGACTGCCTTGAGGTCATTAGTTCAGTGACCACAAGCTTGGCCTCCAGACATGCTGTCCAGACTCAGAGGTCTGTTTAGGAGAGGGAATGAACTGCATGGAGAGACCAGAGTGAGGCACAAGGAAGCTGCTCCTAGGTCTCCCTGGAAAACATGGAAAAAATGGTCCTGGGGCAGAGGCAGTGAGTTCTGGGAAGGGGCTGGGGAGCTTTCTGGATGTGGTGGGCTTCAGCTTTCCAGAGCGAGGGCTCAAGAACTGGGAACTTCTTGAAAGGAGGCATAGAAGAATTAATGAGATTTCTGTACCATAACTGTGTTTTACAGCCACTGGAGTCCTTTAGTTATGTGCCAGTGATAACAGGGAAAGGAGAGTACCCTGGAACACCCTGAGGTTCTCAAACTTGACATCATAGCCACTAGCAGGGCAGGAGCCCCCAAGTGCTGGTGTCTTCCAGTGACCCCTGAGGTTTCTGAATTACCAGCTGTTGATGGCACACAGGTCTCCAGTTCAGCCTGAGAGCTGTTAGATTCAGTGGACCTGGACTGAGACTCTCCAGTTCCTGCCAGCTCTGGGTGTCCTGCAGTGTCAGTGAGGATGGCTTTGTGAATCTGATGACTATGTTCTGTCCCTGCATGGCTTTTCCATTAACATGAGACTCTGAAGAATAGAGCAAGGGACTTGGGCCTCCCTACACTACCCAAGTGATTATAACAGTAGCAATTATCTCCATGCATCTGAAAGCACATGGCTGAGGGCTCTGCAGCCAAGGTGCATCCTCTACAGTGTGAGTAAGCCTTAAGAGGTTGTCCACTGGGTCCTCTTGTGCAGGGAGACAGAGGAGACCAGCTGACTTCTAAGACATCCACCTCCCTATAGAGAGATGGGAAACTGACATCCACAGAAGGGGAGACTCAAGTCTGAGCTTTCAGAGCCTGCCTGGGCAAAGACTCATCTGTCAGTCACTTTCTGTGTATCCTTCAGTGTGTAAGGATTAACTGAGATGAGGTAGTGTGTAGGGCAGGTGCTGTACCTTGACTTCTAGCATTGGGTATTACTGAGATAGCTCACCTTGTCTAGCATGACTTGTCAGTGTGATATAACATCTTAAAGGACACAGTTTTCCTCACATCACTCATTTCTTCTGGGGTCCACCAAGTATGCTTTTGAAGCCACAGTCTAGACTTCTGGTGAATTTTCAATCCAGACCAAACAGGGTGCTAGTTCTTCATTTCAGGACTGTCAGTAAATTCCAATGTGTGGCTCTGGGAAAGGTCTATGGTAAAGGACCCCTAATAATCCGTCCTCTTGTGCCCTTTGCCAGCCTCTCTCATGCTCCGATGGATGTTGTAATTTAAGCTGGCTGTGTCACCTTTCCTAAGGGCATGCACATTGTCACAGGAGGCTCCAGTCAAGGAATTTGGCTCTTGTGTAACTCCAGCGGTAGCACCACTGCAGTGACACACTACATACCATCCCCATGACTATGACACATTTGACTTTCTGTACATGCCTTTGCATATCTGTATGGAGCCTCTCACTAGCCATTCACCTTTCCTCAAACCCCAGTGCAGGAATGGAGCCTTACACTTGTGGGAATGTTTGCTCTTGTGTCTGAGGGCTCCCCTGGAGAACTCTGGTTCTTCGTATCCCCAGGCAGACATGTCACAAGTTGATAAGGTTTTGGTATTTTATGAGGGCTAGAATGTATTCTGCTGATGATTCGGGGTAATTTTCCTCATGGATTATGGGACTTATCCTTGTTCTGACAGGATACCCACAATCTCCCACCACACCCACATACTGTAACAGCCTTGGGGATTTTCCACAATGTGCTTGTTTACATCTGAAGACTGATCTTTCCTCTCCACCATCCTGACCTAATATTCTGGCAACCTTTATTTCTCATGTTATTAATTAGAGATCTGAAGAAGTGATGAGCCATTTTGCCAGATGTATTTGGAATACAGACTTCTAAGTAATAAAAATATTCTAATGAAGCAGAGAGAGAGATTCCTGGCTTTGTAAAGACGATGTACTGAAGTTCTTTCCTTATGTTTCTGGAAAGGCTCCTGAGAAGGTCAACATGGCTTTTTGTGCATTGCAGAAGAGCTGGTTAGTAAGTAGGTGAGGGCTGTGGAGGTGACCCTAGTAGTTCTTCCTCTAGAAATTCTATCTTATCCTGTAGAGCCCTTGGTATTCTCTGTGATGTTACCAGTGTTGTGGCAACACCACATGCCTGTGGGGAATTCATTCAGTGTCCATAGACATGTTGGCAAGATTGAGCTGGCTGCTTGGGAAAGAGAATAGAGAACATGGAGAGACCAGAGAGAAGCAGAAGGAAGCTTGCCTTTGGTCTAGTGTAGAGCCTGGAGAAATAAATCGTTTTGGGGAAGGCACAGTGAGTCCTGAGCAGGGGATTGGGAGCTTCATGGAGGAGGTAAAGTTAAGCTGGGCCTTCCAGTATGGGGCTCAGCATCTAGGAGCTTCTGGGAAACAATGGGGCTATTCTGCTTCTCTGGGCTTCTTAAGAACAGACCTAGATTCAAGAGTCTCTCATGGTGAGTTTAGGAGAGCCATGAAGTATTCAGGCTGCAGCTGCCTTTCTGGGAACTCCTTCATTTCATTCAGACTGGCAAAGAGGGGCAGGAGGAACAGATGGACTAACAAGTTGTCTCCCTCTGGGTAAGGTGTTGCTCCACTTCATCCTAGTGGATTCCTACAGTTTCCATGGGAATTTGTCGACAATAAAAAGGGAGGGAAAATGCTGGGCGGTGGTGGCCCACGCCTTTAATCCCAGCACTCTGGAGGCAGAGCCAGGTGGATCTCTGTGAGTTCGAGGCCAGCCTGGGCTACCAAGTGAGTTCCAGGAAAGGTGCAAAGCTACACAGAGAAACCGTGTCTCAAAAAACAAGAGAAAGAGAGGGGGGGGAAGAGAGAGAGAGAGAGACAGAGAGAGACAGAGAAAGACAGAGAGAGAGAGAGAGAGAGAGAGAGAGAGAGAGAGAGAGAGAGAGAGAGAGAGAGAGAGAGAGAGAGACTTCTTACGGGCTGGAGAGATGGCTCAGTGCTTAAGAGCACTGACTGCTCTTCCAGAGGTCCTGAGTTCTATTCCCTGCAACCACATGGTGGCTCATAACCACTTGTAATGAGAACTGGTGCCCTCTGCTGGCCTTCAGGGACACATGCAGGCAGAATACTGTATACATAATAAAATAATACATCTAAAAAAAAAAAAACGAAAAAAGAAGAAGGGAGGGAAACTCCCCTGGCCATCTACCACAACCTCAGATATTCAGATGCTTTGGTCCTGGGGAAGTATGATCAGGACTTGGTGCTGCTAAGTTCTAGACACAACAGGACTTACCTACATATGAGCTCACACTGTCCTCCAAATCTACATGGCTGGTCTAGCTTATGCCTTCCAGAGTCAGGGGACTACGTTAGGGAGGGAGACACATACCCAGCCATGGTGCTTGATACTGTAGCGGGGACATTTGGAGTAGCTGTTGGCTGCCACCAGCTTTGACCTTCCTTGAAGTGTTGTGGTGGAAAAGTTCCCATCAGAGGCCCTGCCCCTTACTACAGAGGCTAGGTCCTAATACAAGCCTGAGTCAGTCATCTGCATGGCAGAGATTATATTCTAAAGAAATGGAGGAGTCAACTGTGCTTGATTTGGGGGAAGGCTCCATCCCATTTTCAGAATTATACATGTTGCAAGTTTCTGAAGCTGTACCAGGCACATTGTCCAATGCCAGTATTCTTGGTGACACACACTGCAGTGCCCATGCTCATCATGGTGGTGTCCACTCTGGAGTAGGATTTGTATCCTGGTGCTGTTGCCTGAAATCCCACTTGTATAACCCTAGAGAAATTTCAAATCTAAAGGGACCCTTTTTGCTTTGAAAGCAATAGGCGGCATCTAGCTGTTGATGACAATGAAGACCACACAGTAGTCATCACAGTCCTTCCTGTTTTAGGAAGGTGTTTTTTGCCATCACAGGGTGTATGGAGTAAGCAATACACGGTCTGGAGGAGTTCAAGTCAAAATTCACATGGTCTGAGACACCCTCCTCTTTATGACAGATCCAATGTGCTGTTGTTTTAGGCCTTTCTTCTTTTTCTTTAAAGAACACCCATTTTTTACCTAAGGACACTTTTTTTTAAAACCAGAGTTACTATCAAACAAAACATAATTATTTGAATTTAAAATCTTCAATTATAGAGAAAGACCAGATTCTTAAAGTACTGGGTTTCTAGGTGCTCCCCTCTTTCTCAAGAAACCACAGATTGGTATTTCATTCTATTTTAGCCATGCATGGCCATAACACAGGCACTGAGATTCATCATGACCATGAGATCTACAGCTGATTCCCATGTACCTGGTGATTATTGCCACTCCTTCCTTTCAATCTCTGATGGAGCCATTTGCTCAAGAATGTTAGTAGATGGGACTAAGACTTTGATGTCTATTTTTAGATGTCAACATGATGGCACCTGAGAATAATATAACCCGAAAATAGAGGGAACAACTGTGTTCTATTTCTGCTTAATTTGAACTACTTTATTGTGGAACTTTGAGGAATGAAGTCACACCTTTAATTCAGATCTTTAATCCAGATGTAATCTGAACCACTCCTTCTGCTGGAAGCCTATATAAGTACATGGAAAAAGGAAGCTTTTACTCTTTCCCTGCTTGCTCTCACCTTGTTAGCACATCCATTCTTTCACTGATATTAGAGCCTACTTCTTCAAGATTACAGCATAATATCGCAGACAGCTGAGAAACTCAGTCTAAGAACTGAGAAACTACTAGATTCTTGGACTTCCCATTCATTTCCAGCCATTGTTGGATTAGCTAGAGCACAGGCTGTAAGTCATTCTAACAAATCCCCTTTTAATATAGAGAATCATTTTTATAACTTCTGTTACTCTAGAGGCCTGATAATACACCAGGCACAAAGAGAGGACATTCTAGAGCAGTTTGGGTCTCATAACTGTCTCAGCTTACTTAAAAATTCTCCATGGCCGTCTTCTCTTAACCTTAGCATTCCTCATGTGCTTGCTCACTTCAGAGAACTAAACCCTCCTCCTCCACATCATCCTGATCTAATTCCTTGACATACTTTATTTCTCATATTATTGAGTATGGTTGTTAAGGAGAGGAAGGTCCATTCTTGGGCAGTGCTTATAAAGTGAGTGTTCAACTCTCCATGGATAAAGTATTGAAAAGATTCTAAGGAAGCAGAGAAAAATTCCCAGCTTTAGAAGGAGGAGGTACTGAATGGCTTCACCTGTATCACAGGAGAGACTCCTGGAAAAGAAATCTCAGCTTCTGTTCAGTTCAGGGAGAATTTATTAGCCAGGAGGCAAAGGCTGTTCCTTGTGACATCAGGAGTCCCTTCTCTGGAAATTCTATTGTATCCTGGAGAGCAGAGCTCTTGGAATCCCCGGTGATGTCAATAGTGTTGTAGCAACACCAAGTGCCTTTAGGATATTCGTTCAATGTCTATACAGTTTTTCTACAGACATATTGTCAAGACTTAGGCATCTACTTGATAGAGAGAATGGACTTCGTGGAGATACCAGAGAAAGGCAGAAGGAAGCTGACCCTAGGTCTCACTGGAAAGAATGGAGAAATCAATGGTCCTGGGGAAGATGCAGTAAGTTCAGGAAAGGGTCTGGGGAGCTTTCTGGATGTGATGGGCTTGAGCCTTCCAGGGTCAATCAGGAACTGGAAGCTTCTGAGAAGCAATAGGCCTATCCAGCTTCTCTGGGTTCTTAACGAGCAGACCCAGATCAAGAGTTCATGATGATTAATATGACATAGTCAGGAACTGACAAGACTGTAGCCTTTGTGCTAGGGACCCTCTGTCTCACAATGAGTGGGGAAGGAGACACAGAGGAATGTTTGGATTTCAGTACCATCATTATTGCACTTCACCGCCACTGGAGTCCTTAGGGTGTGTGCCAGCAATAACAGGGACAGGATAGTGCCCTGAGAAAGCCTGAGCTTGTCTTACTTTACATCGTAGACACTAGCAGAGCTGAGGCACCAAGTGCTGCTGTCTTTCAGTGACCCCCTAAGATTATGACTTCCCAGCTGTGGGTGGGACACAGGTCTCCAGTTCAGCCTGAGAACTGTTAGATTCAGTGGACCTGGACTGAGACCATCCCCTTCCTACAGGATCTAGGTGTCCTGGGCTGCCAGTGAAGATGGCTTTGTGAATCTGGTGATTATGTTCCGCCGCTGCATGGCTTCTCCATTAACATGAGACTCTGAAGCATCATCCAAGTGATTTGGGCATCCCTATACTACATGAGTGCTTGGGAGGAGAGTAGTAATTATCTCCAGGATTATGTCCAGGGAACGACATGGCTGAGGGCTCTGAAGCTTGTACATCTTCTGTAGCTGTGAATAAGCCTTAGGAGGCTGTCCCCTAGGTCACCCTGTGCAGGGAGACAGGGGAAGCCAGGTAACTTCTGAGACACCCATCTCCCTATAGAAAGATGCGAGAACTGACATCCACAGAGGGAGAGACTCAAGTCTAGTCTTTCAGAACCAGCTAGGGCAAAGTCTCATCTGTCAGTCACTTCTTGATCATCCTTTAGCATGTCTGGTTTAACTGAGATGAGGTAATGTGTAGGGCAGGGACTCTCCATTGGCTTCTAGAATTGGGAATTACTGAGATACCTAATCTTGTCTAACACAGTTGTCAGTATGATATGACATCTGAATGGACATAGTTTACTCCACATCACTCATTTGTTCTGGGCTTCACCAAGTATAATTCAGAAGCCACAGTCCAGACTCTGGTGAATTTTCAATCCAGGCTGAACTAGTGCTCGCTCCTCATTTCAGGAATGCCAGTAAATTTACAAGTGTGAAGTCAGGCTCTGGGGACGGTCTAGGGCAAAGGACCCCTATTATCTCTCATTTTGCGCCCTTTGCCTGCCCTTCTCATGCTCCGATGGATGTTGTAATTTAAGCTGGCTGTTTCACCTTTCCTAAGGGCATGTGTATTGTCACAGTAGGCTCAAGTTCAAGGAATTTGGCTTTTGTGTAGTTCTAGGTGAAGAACCACAACAGAGACACACTACATACTCTCCTCATGATTATCACAAATTTTGATTTTCTGTAAATGCCTTGCAGTTCTCTGTGTGGCCTCTCAATAGCCATTCGTCTTTCTTCAAACTTTAATGCAGGAATGGCCCATCATTCTTCATGAGAGTTTTTGTTTTTGTGTCTGAGGGCTCCCCTGGGGAACTCTGGTTCTTATATCTCCAGCCAGGCATGTCACTAGTTAATCACACTTTTGGTATCTACAATGGCTGGAATGAATTCTGCTGAAGTTAGGGATAATTTTCGTCAACTATGGGACTTATCTTTGTTCTGATAAGACAAGACACCCCCAATCTCCCACCACACTAACAGCCTTGTGCATCCTCCACAAGGTGCTTGTTGCCTTCAGGGGACTGAACTTTCCTCTCCCCACCATCCTTACTTAATTACCTAGAAACCTTTTTTTCTTGTTTATTGACTAGAGGTTTCACCAGCTGGATGAGCCATTTCCTGGGATGTGTTTGGAAGTGAGTTTTCAACTTCCTGCACATGAAATAGTGAATAAATACTAGTGAAGCAAAGAGAGATCCCTGGGTTTGTAATGAGGATGTGGTGAAGGTCTTCCCATACGTTTTTCAGAAGGCTCCTGGGAAGGGCAGTATGGCTTCCAGTGAATTGCAGAAGATGTAGTTTGTAGGTAGGTGAGGGCTACTGCTGGTGAACCCAATAGTTCCTTCTCATGACAAGCTATTATACTCTGGGGAGTTCTTGGCATTCTCTTGATGTTACCAGTGTTGTGGGAACACCAGGTGACTGTGGGGTATTCTTTCACTGCCCGTAGACATGTCAACAAGACTGAGAAGGGTGCTTGGGAGAGAGAATGGAGAACATGGGGGGGCCTGAGAGAGGCAGAAGGAAGCTGGGCTTCAGTCTCAGTGTAAAACATGGAGAAATAAATGGTTCTGCAGAGGGAACAGTGAGTCATGAAAAGAAGTTGGGAGCTTCATGGAGGAGGTGAAGCTTGAGCTGGGCCTTCCAGTACTGGGGCTTAGCATCTGGGAACTTCTGGGAAGCAATGGGCTTATCCTGCTTCTCTGAGTGCCCTAAAAGTGGGGCCAGAGTCAACAATTTCTGATGGTTAGTTTGGGAGAGCTAAGCCTGCAGTGGCTTTTCTGGAGGATCCTTAATCTCATTTTAAGTGCAAAGGAGGGATAGCAGGAGCAAAGTGGTAACTAATTAGGTGTCCTTCTCTGGGTAGGGTGTTGCTGCACTGCATCCTAGTGGATTCCATCAGTTTCCATGGGAATCTAATGCCAATAAGAAGAGAGGGAAACTCTCTTAGCCATGCACCATCAGACATTCAGATACTTTGGTCCTGGATACAGGTGATGAGGACTTAGTACTGCTAAGCTCTAGGGACAATAGGACTTGCCTGCACCACATCAGATATGAGGTTACACTGTCCTCCAAATCTACATAGTTGGGCTATCTTATGTCTTCAAGGGCTGGGGGACTGCATTAGAGACGGAGACACATGCCTAGCCATGGTGGTTGAGGACAGAAACATAGCTCATGGAACCAATTTGAGGATAATTGCCCTACTCTTTGGGCCCTCAGTGGGTCCCTAGCATTTCCTCTTCACGGGGCTTCCTCTTGGGACTAGCATGGATTCTCCTGGCCCTATGCCATTCAAGTGTACAAGTTCACTTTGCTTTATCTTCCTGCAGGGACTACTGGGAAGACACCAACTCAAACCTCCACCTCCACTGAGCAGGAGCAGCAGATGACAAAGTTGGAGAAACTCACCCTTCAGCTACAGAGTATAATATACGAGCAAATTGAACTGCAATGGAATCCTGGCCAGTTATATCGACAAGGATTTGCAGAACAGGTAGTCATTATGTGCACTTCTCTGCTGACCATCTTGACCCCACAGTGTGTAGCTAAGCTTTCTTGAGGAACAGGAGGCTGAACCTCCAGGGTGTCCTGGTGCCTAAACTTATTTTCCTGAGTGCACAGAATTTGTAACCTGGGTACGTGTGAGATGGAGACACAGGCTATTCTTATTTATCCAAATGAAAAGCAGAGCCTGTGGCCTGAATCACAGTCTAAGGATAGGGACAGTAGCGTGTGAGCTCTCAACATGCATTTCAAGAGGCCTTGACAGGTGTTGGCTTGTGGGAGATGCTAGGTTCTGTGAGTTTGTGGTGAGTGTTTGTACTTGACCAGCAGATGATTGTGACCAGCAGCTGGACAGGCCTGGTCCCATTCATCCATCTCAGTTTGTGGCTGGAAGGCCTGATGCTTATCACTGCTTCTCCCTTGTCCTCCTCCTCATACTCTGAGGCAATTCCACCTACCTGCATTTCATGGGCAACCTGACTGTATGCGGTGTGTGTGTGTGTGTTTGTGTGTGTGTGTGTGTGTGTGTGTGTGTGTGTGTGTGTGTGTGTGTGTGTGTAGGATTTAATAGCCTGATAGTTTTCTTGGATCCTCCTTATATTCTGAGACAGTGCAAACTCTCTGTATATCATGTGCATTCTGAGTATATGTGGTGTGTGTGTGTGTGTGTGTGTGTGTGTGTGTGTGTGTGTGTGTTAGAGGGCATGAGGTTGTGTGTGTGCACTCCGGGTATCTAGGGTCTGTGGCAGGGCCTGAGGATTTGCCATTTTCATATTTTCCAGGGGATGCCATTGATGACGCTAGAGAGCTCCACTTTGAGAAGCTCAGGTCTTGGCCACTGTTCTCACTTTGGTGGAACATTGGAATCCCCTGTGGAGTTTATAAAGCCTTCCTGAAATTGGGACTCCTCCCTGGAAATATTCAATGTATTCTCTGGTCCTCTGTGTAGCAATAAGCAGCCAGGCATGATAATCCCTGTTGTAAAGACAGGAAAAATGTCACCATAGGTTTCTAGTGGCACCAGATATGTGGCACAGACACCCGGGATCTTCTTGGAGAGATAATCTATAGCTCCAGTTTTACTGAGGGTGCTCGTGCAGTCCTGAATAACTCCCTTGGACAACCTTTTCTTCTGGCCTGAGGACATGATAGGAAGTTTATTTAGCACCAGGAGGTCCCAGTGTATAAGTGTCAGGCTGTGGCATCCATGGGGCTGAGGAGTCCAGAACATAGCCTGATTCCATATGATCCTTGTGGCCTGTGTTCATGGGGTCCTTTTCTCCAGGGGCCAGGCCCTACCACAGGCTGAATTCTTTTGGGATGCTAAAAAGGAGCATAAGCAGGTGATGTCGGACTTGCAGAAATTGCCCATGGAAATCAGTGATGGTGTGAACAAGGTCAAACAGTTGATTGAGGAGAATGTATCCTACAGGTATGTGCCTGATTTATTTTGGGAGGGACTGATTCTACCATCTTTCTCTTTCAGCCAAAGTGAGGGCTCTGATTCTTGCCTGTCTGCCTCTTAACAAGCAGTCTGACATGTGGTCCTTGGCCTTGTGCCTCTTGGACTCAGTTTTGCTAAGTGTGAAAAGACACTGAGTCCCTCCAAGCATTGTGCTGCCATCCTCAGGAGCCCCTTGATAGAAAAATGTTTTGTACCATGAAGGGAGTGTCAGGTATCCTAGGACCTCTGGGGCTCTGACCAGGGCTTCACAGAGCTGCTTTCCATGGTAGCCATAGACAGAATTGATTCTGGTTGGGACTTCTTCCCTCCTTCCGAGAGTGTTTGCCCTCTACCTGCTGATGCTTTCCCAGTATCATGGACAGTTAAACACAGGAGTAGGCTGCACCCTGTTCTCAGGGGGACAGGATCCCTTTTGGCATCAGGGTTTTCAGAAGTACGTTGAATCTTTCTGGAATTTGGTTATTTTCTGGATTTGGCCTGCATCTAAGTGATGCTGGCTTGGCTACTGAGAGCTCCGTTCTTGGGCTGTCTGCGGTCTGGGACTTTTCAGCCCTGGTGGTACTTGGGCAAAGGAGGCTGGCTGGGGCTCACCATGTTTTGGTTACCTCCACAGCCAGGTCCTCCGAGATTGGACTCAGCGGAAGGAGAGTGTACATGTGTTGAGACTGAAGAACAGACTGCTGTGGAAGGAGCAGATTGAACTGCAAGAGTCCTGTGAGGAGCTGAAGAGGCTCTTGATGGAGGCCCATGAGATGATCTGTGACCCTTCTGCTGAGCAGCAGCAGATAAGCTGAGGCAGCGGGGGCAGGTGCCCACCTTCCAACCATAAACATAGAGACACCCAAATAACCATCCACCCATCCATCCAGACTCCCACCTACATACCATCCAACTGTTGATTTCTGTGATCATTCCCAGGTCCTGCCTCTTGCAAGAATCTGGATAATTGACAAGCAAACCCTCCTGCTCTGCCAGAAGCTGCAGTACATTGAGAGAGCTGGGTCAGTCACATATCACACACCTATATGTCATTATGATCAGAGGGCTGCTATGCAGGGAGGGACTTAGGGAACAGCACAAAGCTTTCATTGATGATGTCAGTGGCCTGTGGCATATTTGCTTTGCAAGGGTCATGTGAGATCACAGGGAGGAAGCAGCCTTCAAGGACTAGAGCCCAGTGTCAGTGCCAAGTGAGTGGTTCTCATTGTCAACGATTTGGGAGGCATGGGGTCTTCTCCCTTCTTCCTGCATCCCAAAGTGTTCTCTTCCTTTTGCCAAGCTCTTGGTTCATGTGACAGATGTCTGAGTAGCCCCTTCTCAGTCCTTTTTCTGGGCATGATACTTGACTGTTCTCCCATCCTGGAGCTTCAAGTCTGGAGATGACTGGATGACCATTGATGTGGGAGGACTTTGTCAGGCTGAGGGTTAGAGTGACAGATTTGAAGCTGCAAGAAAATATTTTCTCCAATCCCCTCAACATAGTCTGACTAAGCTGTGTGCTCTGCTAGGAATTTTCTAGGCCCCAAGGGATGTATAGCAGTGTTTTGGGTCTCAGTTGAAACACCTGATGTGCATATTTTAAATCCAACTGTTTATTCAGCATGATGCACTCTTCACTTTTTTCTGTTCACTTCTGATTTCTGTGCTCTGTGTGTGACCTATGCAGGTGTGTGTAAATGTGTACATTAGTGGGTGTGTTCAGAGACTACATAATGAAATGCCGTGTTGTCATCTGTTGCTCCCTCTCTTGTTCCCTTGGTCCAGGTCTTTCACTGAACCTGAAATTTTCTCTTTGGGCTAATCTGGCTGGCCAGCACTCTTTGGATCTCCAGACCTCCAAAGTAGAACTTCTGTCTTGTTTTTTTCTCATCCAATTTTTTTCTCATCCAATTGTAGAAATTTCAATTGCTCAGAAAGAGGAAGGACATATTTGCTTTCTCTTCTGCTTATTTACTTTTATTGTTTTGATAC
Source organism: Peromyscus eremicus (assembly GCF_949786415.1). Lineage (NCBI taxonomy): Eukaryota > Metazoa > Chordata > Mammalia > Rodentia > Cricetidae > Peromyscus > Peromyscus eremicus. The sequence goes on along the minus strand of NC_081425.1, from coordinate 90,115,861 downwards.
TAATGTGTTTTCTAATAAATAACAAAAATCAAACAATAAATCTATTTAAAAAATAAACAGTAGGCTTCTTTCCTTTCACTGTTCAGAGCTAACACCACAGTAAATGTCTGTTTTGTCTCTTACTTCTCAACAGAGAATCCCACAGTGCATCTCCTTGCTGACATTGTGTTGCTGACTATATCATGTGCATAGGAATCAGAACAGATTCCCTCTCATAGTTGTGCAGAGTGCTGATTTCCTGAAAAGCACTGCAGGTGATGTCACTGGCCTCCTTCTGACTGACATTGGGATGAATTCATATCATATTCACTGTCATCTGTTGAAAACTTCCTGGTGTTGACCATGGGTCACTTTCTTTCTCTTGGACTATCAAGGTCATCTGTGGAGGAGCCAGGATGAGTTTAGTGAAGAGACTGTGAAGCGTGAACTTGGAACCTGTGGGGTCAGGGGGTTTTGTGATGGATAAAGTTCATTCAAGGAAAAGTAAGTGCAGGCCAGAATAGCAGAGCCTTGCTGAGTCTAAGAGCCTTGTAGACAGCATAGAGGACTCACTACCTCCACATGCATCAGAAAAGGTGCAGCAGTCTTCTCACTGACCATTTTAGGTTCAGAAAGTATTTGTGTGTGTGTGTGTGTGTGTGTGTGTGTGTGTGTGTGTGTGTATGTGTGTGTATGTGTGTGTATGTGTTGGGGTGTGGTATGTGGTGTGTTGTGCTTTTCTGTGCATCTCTGTGTGTATGTGTGTGTGAACTTCTTTGTGTGTGTTTGTATGTGAATACTGTCTATTGCTTGCACAGTAGTGTTTGTGTGTGTGTATGTGACCATGTGTGGGTGACTGTATATGTATGTGTGTGTGTGTCCATGTTTCCTGTATGTATAGGGGTAAGTATTTGTGTGTTTGTGAATACAGGTGCTTATAGGTGCAAGCCTGTTTCTGTGTGGAGTTTAACCTCGTGTGTGTGTGTGTGTGTGTGTGTGTGTGTGTATTTCTGCATATTTGTATGTTCACTTACTCATCTTTAATGATGATGGGACCAACTTTATTGAAAAAGTACTGTGCCCCCTCACTTGGCATCCATCAAATATTGCATGCTGCTGCCCATCTTTCTGCATGTCCATGTAGATCACTAGAACAGAGGGACACAAGAACTACTGAAACTCAGTGGTATTCAGGTATTTGTAGAGGCAAAAATATTTATCTGCTCAGAAATCCTTGGAGCAAACCAAAGGAATGTGGTACATGAAGGTGAGGAAGAGGCCACTGTGGCATATCAAGGTGTCTGAGAGGTAGGATAGCCTGGCTGAGGGTTTGTTTCCCTCTTCTGCTCTGGGTGAATGGTGACTGCACACTCAATGGTCAGGTGACTTGCTGTGTCTTCCCTGTATCCTGTTTTGTCCTCATCCACATTGCCTGCTACCACTTGCTTTACCCCTTTGTCTAACCTTGGCTCAGTTAACCTTGGCCTTGGAGCTTGGCCTGCATGTTAGTCCTTGAGAGATTCTGACTTGCAGTGTGCTTCCAGCTGCATCTCATTCCAGCAGAATTCCCCAGCCATGCTGTGGTGTGAGAATGGGGCTGTCTCAGTGCATCCCACTTAGGCTCCTGAGGGTCTAAATTACTCCTCATGTGCTGTGTCTATAGCACTCAGTAACTGCTTTTCTTCAAAGCTGTTTACTCTGAGTTAAAATCAGCCTCATGGAGGGTTTGGAGAAATGAGGACCCTCAGACATTGCTGGTAGTGTAAAATGGTGTAGCACAGAGCGAAGCCACACACAAGTCTTCAGAAAGTTAAACTGCAATCCCCAGGTGACCCAGTGATTCCAGATCATGAAGTAGGTGTCCACAGAGAAGCTGGGGGACATCAGGAGTTTATTAACATTCCTGACAGTAGCCTCGTGATGCTTCATTCATACTTTGATCATTCAAAGATTGAGAAAGCACAATGTGGTCAGGCTCTTCCATGGAATATTGTTCAGCATAAAATAATATATAAAATCATTTGGCACTGACTTATTCAGCCTTTTGTTACTCAAACTAATCACTGGCACAATCATCTCACAGGAAGGAACTGTTTCTTTTGGGTCCTGGTTATGGAGATTTTCTAGTTTCCTGAGCTCTTTGCTTCCCAAAGTAAGGCAACCTGTGGTAAAGGGAGCCCCTTTTGAAGGAAGTTGCTCACTTTGGGGGCAACTGGGAAACAGTGAACAAGACCAGTGGGGTAGTCCACGACCATCCAGTAGTCCTTTGCTGGGGAACATTCCTGTACTGCACAGCCTGGGGAACTTCTTAAGCAGGGTTAGTTAAAGAGCGAGGACCCCAGAGGGCCACCTGTCTATGCATTAGTTTATAGGATAAACACTTCAGTGACTGAACTGCCTATCTCTCATGCCCTCTGTGTTCTTCTCTCATCCAACAGGTTTACCTTCTTTTCGTTAGTATCCCTGGTGGTTGCTCCTTATGTTAATATTAACTGTGAAGCTAGCATTACAGTGTGCTTGTATGTGTGCACACATGTATTTGTGTGTGTTCATGAATTTATGTGTGTGCATGTGAGTGAGCAAGGCTCCACTGAGAACACAGTCTTCTAATGAACAGGAGCAAGAGAGCCTGGATGAAAGATTTGAAGGACCTGCTGAAGCAGAAGGAGCTGGTCACCCAGCAAGAGGACTTGGCAGAAAAGCTGCAACATCACTTCAGTGTCTCTGAGATGAGGTAGGAGCCCAAGCTGGGAGGAGTGGTTAGAACCATGTAGGTCACCTGTCCCTGGATCTCTGTCTCTGGATTCCCACCATCTGAATAGCTCCCAGCCACACCAAGGGAAAGAACATCTCAGGATATTGTACTGGCCCGGTCAACAAGAACTTCTCCATGAAACAGTATGATTGATCTCTAGTGTTTCTGGGATTATGTGTCCCTTATGCCCTTCTGGGCTCTCTGGAATCTTCTCAGTGTCCCCTGTGTCTCCCCACAAATCTCCCTATTGCAGTCCTTAACCTAGCAGGAGGAAGCTTAGTTGTGGAGGACAGTGTGTACTCCTGCCACTTTATTTTCCTTCCAGAACATCACCTTTAGAGAGAAGTTCCTACCTTTGCACAGATCTGCATGCAGCACACTCCTGCTGATTACAAGTTCTCTGCAGTGTGAATCTGTTTCCTGTGAAAAGGTTTTTCTGTTATAAGAAGATTTAGGAGTTGAGGAGCTGAACTGAGGCAGGATTCTGTCTTCAGCAATAATCAGATCCTTCACTGCTTTTCTTTTGTAGGCTCTCCTAGAGGGTCTACATTCAATGTCTAAGGTTGCTCACATTCACCTGTATCTAATCAGGGCCATGTATATCTGCCCTGAAGTGTTACTTAGTCATTACTACATTGTTATTTTTCTCTCAAAGTAATATATCTAGACAACTGGAGAAATGTGCTGTATTTTCTTGCCCAGCACACTGTATTTTTCAGCTCATCTTCTAGCAGACTTTAAAAGCTGAGAAAAAAAAATCAAGGCCCAGGTACACTCTGGCCCTTCTCCCTTGGAGAATGCAGGGAACGACCTCAGCTGAAAAGCCATGCTGGATTGTCCAGATGACTAGAGCTGGTTCAGGCTCAATAGCTGTCATGATAGGTCCCCACCAGGCCTGGTCCCTAACTGCCTTCCTCCTCTAGGTCAGAAAATCTCCAGTCTGAGTTTGAACAGGCCACAGCCCAGGATGAGATTCTCCTGCAGACAGAGCTGCTGCAGCAGGAGCACTAAGTCTCACAGGCAAGTGAGCCACCATTGCATCCCCTCCCCAGCAAACATGGCATTGGTGGGAAACTGGGGGCTCTTGACCTTGGCTTCCAGTGTGAATAGGCCTTGATTTTGTTCTGGCCTGTGGCCCAGCCAGGCTGCTTCTGGGTCTGATTGCCTTTCCTTCTCATGTAGCAGATCTTGGGAGAACTGAGGAGGCCAAAGAAACCACAGATGCCTTGAACCCATGACATTCTATACTCTGAGATCAAGGCCTCCTCCTCAGAAGACACTCCTTTAGAGCTGTGAACTCACCAGTGAGGAGCATACTAGCTGTCTTCCAGGTGATCCAGCCCCAACAGATCTATTGGTCTGCTGACTTAGTCTTCTCAAAGAAAAGAAAGAAACCAAAAATGAGCTTGAGACACTGAAAATCTGAGCCAAGAATTACTGACAACCCTGGCATTCAATCGTAAGTGGCCACTGTGAGGGGTACTACAACATGAAGGGTAGAGATGTTGGTGAGCAAGACTATTTCTGTCAGTTTAATGTTGATGGCTTTGGCAAGCTGACTGAGTTCTCAGGCCTCTCTATGCGGTGTGAAATGTGTCATGGATGATAGTGTTGATGTCAAGCTGTTCCTGACAGACCACACCCAAAGGCATCATATTTCATTCTCCAGTTGAGTGTTGAAGTGTTGAGTGTTGAAGCTGGGGAAAGGTTTTTGTTTTTGTCTTTTAGAAGAATGAAGGTTAAGGAATCTGAAGAACACTGGACAAATGAGACAACTGAAGAAAAGGGACAAATCATCTATCCCAGGAAACAGAGTGAAACAGCGTATGGGTATATATTATCTAAAAAATTTTATGTCTTCCTAAATGTTTGTTTCTGCTTTTCTCTAAAGATTTAACACTATTGGTCTTCTAATAGTCCCAGTTCAACTAAAATTTATAGCTGACTTTGGAGTTGGAGAATGGCTCTCTCCTTCTTTAAACTCAAGCATGTTTTTAAAAGGAAAATGCAAACTCCCTGTATCATGCCAGAATAAAAGAGCCATCTTCTGCTGTGGGACAGGAGAAAAGCCAAATTAATTAAGTGATTATTCTATTACTAATCTCAACTCTTTGATTCTATTCTGATTCTTTAAACTTTTCTTAAAGTATAAATTTTATATCAAAATTTACAAGATTAATATATAGATATATAGATATATATATACATTTTAAACTCTGTTAAGATATGAATGGTCATATAGAGTACTAACTAATTCTAGAAAAAAGGCTTCAATTAGCTGCATATATATGTCTTGGTGTTCGAGTCTCTTATCAGTTTTCTGCAGGAAATCACGGCCAGGCCTAACATCAACTGAAGTCTCCAGGAAGAAGATGGGGCCCCACAACAACAACAATTCCAAGTGCACAATAATAATATCACTAAGCTGACAAACATCATCTACAGATCAGCTTTGAACTACAAGGTGCTCAGAGTAATTTTTAGATGACTAGCTGAGATGATCCAGTCTCAAAGACTACTTGAATAAGGACTTGAGATAAACCCTGAACTTTGGCATTGTACACAGACTGGATAATGAAGGATATAGTTACCTTTCCTAGAATTTGACAATTAACCTAAAATTTTTCTTTCAGGATAAAGATACCTTTGCCCATACCCAGCAGGAAGCAATTTTAAGAATACGACGCCCACATTCCCAAAGAGGTGGTGTGGGGCGGGTGGTTTTTTGGTCTTTTCAATGGGTTTTGGGTCTGGGATAATTTTCATTGTTTAGGGGGGGTGGTTACAAGTTGTTGTAAAGGGTTAGAAAAAAGGCTAAGCAAAGGAGATTAGATTTAAGGTTCTTGTTTAAAAAAAGAGAAAAAAAGAAAAGAAAAGAAAAGAAAAAGACAATTACTAGTTTTAAATACTTTACATTGGATTGGATTGTTTTATATTGTATACAAATTATATATAGTGAAATTGATATTGTTAGAAAATGCTATATGTATATTTCTAATTGTACTTATACCATTCATTTAACAATGCAATTTTCTGATCCTTGAATGTTATTATTACCAACTATTAGGATATAAAGAAATGAAAGTTAGTAGTTAGACATTACAATAGAACTTGTAGTCATATTAGATATGTTTTAAAAATTGAGCAGATATATTTTAGACAGGTCATCTTCAAACCCTTCAGAGATCTACAGAATGTGGCATTTAAAATGCTTTAATAACTTAGAAAATTTTTCTTTTTTGAGACATGTTGGCTCCTGGCAGTACCAATCTACTTCAGAGAAAATATGGGCATTGAAGAAACTGCGTATGGAGTTAACTTTCATTGTGGCAAAAGTTAGCCACTGGACAACAAAGTATCCTCGAATCAACAGGACAAAATGGACAGACAAGACATGAAACAAAGGACTACTGATTCTTGCCAAAACAAGTGTGGTTATGGCTTTATCAAAAGGTATCTTCTGAGGCCAGGACAATATGGCACCATCCCTGAAGTGGCCTTCGCAATCCAGAAAAGGTACAGTGCCCTTTTCTTCGAAGGCAGCTGATCAGGCAGTGGGCCGATGGCTTCTGTGCAATGGAACAGCAGCTGAAACAGTTATTCTTGAAGAGTAACTAAGCTCACGCCTCTCAATAGTAGACTGGCATTTGATAGAGGGATGTGGAGAAGAACGGGATGCTGAGATGAAGCCATATATACACAGCCAAGAAGAATGGACAGCTGAATTAAAAAACCATCAACAATTTCCAGAATTTAAAATCCTGAATCATGACATGACACTAGTGGAATTCAGGTGTTTCTGGTACATGGACTGCTCTCACCCAAAATGAGGTTGAACTGTTGACCTTGTGTACATCCTACTTCACAAATGAGTCTGTCAGATACGCTAAGCCTATAGGCTGAAGATGATGCCCCAGCACTGCGGAGAAACCCCAGGTGACTGTCCAGGCAGCTGGCTGTTTCTGTCAACTCACAAATTTTTTGGAAGTTGCTTGCATGCACTTCCTGTTTTTATTTTTGTTAGCTAATATTATTTCCTTCTTGGGTCTCTGAGGGAGTTGAAGATTAGTTAGTTATAGTTGAAGATTAGTTAGTTATAGTTGAAGGTTAGTTAGTTATAGTTGAAGATTAATTAGGATAGAAAGTGAATTAGATACATTTTGGGCTTACCAAAATAGGATAGATAATGAAATTATTTTCTCTGAATTTGTCAAATAAAAATGGACTAGACATTGTTTAGATATTCATTACTTGTATATATTGTATATAGTTATTGTACTTTTGTATATAGTTTTTCTTTTGTTAGTTATAACCTTTTTCTTTTTTTCTTTTTATTAAAATAGAAAAGAGGAAATGTGGTGGTATTTTACTTGTACTGAAATGTGATTTTAATTGTATGTTAATAAATAAAGTTGCCTGGGGATCAGAGCTATTAGAGCCATAGCAAGAGCGTGGCGGTGGTGGCGCACACCTTTAATCCCAGCACTTGGTAGACAGAGCTAGGTAGATCTCTGTGTGTTCAAGGATACAGCCAACATTGGAGACACACGCCTTTAATCTCAATACCATAGAGGACCTGGAGGGCTGTACATACAGGCAGTGACGAAGCAGTCATGTGTTTGGGTTTACAACCAATAAGAAGGCAGAACAGACAGTCTATATAAAGATGAACAGACAGGAAGTAGGCCCCTTTTTTGGATAGCTCTCTTGGCTGAAGCAGGAAGGGTAAGGCTCTTAGTTCTGACCTCTTAGCTTTCTTCTCTGAATCGGCTCTGTGTTTCTTATTTAATAAGACAGTTGGTTACATCTACATTGTCATGCACCAGTGTTGCTGAAGATAATGCACCAAAGAGATCTCCACAGTCCATCATTCCCTGTGTTAAACACTTTTCCTTCCATATGTAAAATGAATGGGTATTCTTTAGTTTCACAGCCTGGCCTGAAGTGACTGGTCCTGAGAAAGGATTTACAGAAGACACCTGAGTCATCTTTGATGTTCATGGACACTCAGAGGCTGCCCATGGATTTGTTGGGTCTCCAGTCAGCATAGAATTGTCTGAAAGAATCAAATGATGACCAAAACATTACAGGATCAGTAGTGGGTGATAATTTATCAAAAGCTTCCCAAGGGGCACAAAATTTGCTCTAGGAAATGTCTCACTGTTAGTCTCTGTGAGGACTTGGCCTACAAAGCCTGAAGGAGGCATGGCTATACTAACTTTGAAAAGGCTTTTCACAATCGCTGACTGCCTTCCTACCATGTTTCCAAGGCCAACCACAGGCTGTAGGTCTGTGCTGCAAAATGTGCAGCAAGAGAATGCTGTTGACCTTAATTTTTCTGTTTGGTTTTTGGTTGAGTTTTGTTTGCTTAGGTTTTTTGGGTTTTCTTTGTTATAGATTGAGCTTTTGCTGTTTATTTGTTCTTTCTTTTGTTCTTGTTGTTTGGGTATTTTGATAAGGATATTCACTGTTTATGTTGACTGATCTATTTAAGCCCCTATTTAGTAAAATAACTGTATTTTTATTAATAATAAAGTGATTTTGAACTCTTCTGTCTTAGAACCAATTTCTTTGGTCAGGTGTGTTGTCTCACTCCAGTAGCCCCAGAAACTCCTGTAACATCAGAACACTCTTATGGGCCTAGCTTTTGCTACATATTGAGTTCCCAGTCAGCCAGGTCTACAAAGGGCTTAGAATGTGGATATCCAATGTATGTTGGGAAAACTCTTGATACTGTATCTTTGTATCCATATATTTAGCTCTCCATCAAAGATATTATTCTGTATACACATTTCCTGAAATGATCATGAGCATCCAATTAATGAGAAACATAACAGTATTGCTCTAAAGCCTCTCAGGAAATGAAAACATTGATTAAGGGAGCATTAAATAAATTCATGGCATGCTTGCCACCTGGGGCTATGACAATGTCCTTTCCTGGACTGCTGCCAAGGGCCATGTCCTGTCCATGGCCCTGAGGAAGCTGTGGAGGTCTGTATTGATATCCATATCTCCTTTGACCAGTGAGGGCCGTGCAGCCACCTGCAGTCTGGGCCTCCACCTATGACCATGTTGTTGTCAAAAGGATATGCCCCCCAAAAGAGCATGTGTGCCTTTGAAGCCTGTGCTGCCACCTAGGACCATAATAACATCTGGGCCAGGGCTGTTGCTGAGGGTTGTGTCTGGGTCCATGGCCCTGGAGCAGCCAGGGTCTGTGTTGATGTCTCAGGCTCCTGTGGCCATCAAAGACAGGGCACATGCCTGGAATCTGGGCCACTACCTGTGCACATGGTGCTGCTGAGTCTAATCCAATCTAAGTGACCTACACTGTCAACCAGGCCCATGGTCACAGCCAGGCCTGGGCTGCAGTCTAGGACCATGTCTGGGTCGATGTTGCAAAGACAGACAGGATCTGTGTTCATGTCCATGGCCTGTGTGATATAGATATGATAGGATAAAAGGGTAAATTGCTGAACCTATGTTAAAGAACAACTTGTTTAAAATGTTTTACATTGGTATAGATTTTAGTTTATTGATACAAATTTAAAGTTAATTTTGTTATACTGTGTGTATATTTCTACTCTTGTTTAAGGTATTATGTTTGTACAACTCATTTAAAATTGTAATGGATAATTAAGAAATAGATTAATAGTTATCTGTGATAATCATACTGATAGCCATGTTAGTTAATTCTTCTAGGTATACATAGATATATTTCAGATAGATAGGTAATCTTCAAACACTTCAAAGACCTACAGAATATGGCATTTAAAATATTTTTAAAAATTTAGACTTTCTGGACAGTAAGACAAGTCTACTCCTGGCAGCACCGGATTTACTTCAGAGAGGAAATTGGACATCAAAAACACTCTATATGAAGTTTATTTCACCTTGGCAAAAATAGCCATTTGGGCAAGAAACTGTTCTTGCCTGGACTGCTTGATCAACTGGACATGCAGGACCCATGGAAAGGTGACCACTGAAATTTGCTTGGCAAAATGGTCCTTTAGGTTCCTGCTTCACAGAGGAAACTGCCAGACAGTCTACAGGACAAAGAAAAAAGTGATTGAGAGACTCTATCCCTGTGGGCTGAAGACAGATGCCCCAACTTTACAAGAGAACTTTGGATGACTGTCCAGGCTGGCAGGTGTCTCTGTCTACCCTGCAAGACTCCTGAAAGTTGCTTGCGTCCTTCTCCCATTTCTCACGTAGTATTATATCCTTCTGAGGTCTTTGATGTAGTTAAAGCTAGATACAATTTTCCTTAGTTATGATAAAAGATAAGTTAGATATAAAACCTTAGACTCACAAATATAAGATAGATAGGATATCTTCTTTAATTTTTCCAAATAGACTAGTTATTATAAATAGACTAGATATTATAACTGTAATTCTTGCTTGATAATTGTTTTGTTATCTGTAATTTTACTATGTAAAAGTTAAAACCTTCCTTTTTAAAAAAAGAAAAGGGGAAGTGCTGTGGGATGTTCTGTATGGCAAATGTGTTAATAAATAAAACACTGATTGGCCAATAGCCAGACAGGAAGTATAGGTGGGACTAACAGAGAGGAGAATTGAGGGAACAGGAAGGGAAAGGAGACACTGCCTACAGTGGCCGCCAGAACAAGGAAGATGTAAGGTACCAGTAAGCCATGAGCCACATGGCAAAGTATAGATTAATAGAAATGGGCTGAATATAAGAGTAAGAGCTAGACAATGATAGGCCTGAGCTAATGGCCAAGCAGTTTAAATAATATAAGGGGCTGTATTTGTATTTTATAAGTGGGCTAAGGGACTGCCGGGGCTTGGCGGAACTCGGAGAGAAAACTCTCCAGATACACCTGTGTTTCCAACAAAGGCCACACAGAGGTAGGTAGGGGTCTAGGCTTCCATCTAGGTCCATGTTAGTGTCCAAGGGCTGTGCTTCTGCTGGGGCCATGCAAATCTGAGTGGTCAATGCTGCCACTAGGGGCCCTGGTGTCCTCCGGACCTGCCTGTATCTGTTGCCCTGCAACAGCTTTGTCTGTGTTGATGTCAGTGGCTCCTGCTACCTCCAAAGACAGGGTAGGTTAATGCAGAATTAACCTCACCCTTCACAGGCTGCAGCACTGGGGGAGCTGGACCTGCACCTCACCAACTGTAGCAGTCAGGTGAGTGGGTCCTGTACCTGGACTGAGTAGCACATTAGAGAGTATCTTGGTGGTGGTGGTGTAGGTGAGCTGTCCCTGAGGATGTGAGAGCCAAAGAACTGAGTCCACCTTCGTCTGCCTTGTGTTGTTCAGGGTGAGGGAAAGATGCCTGCTGCACCTAAGCACATGTTACCTGCAGCTGGTGGGAGAGTTGACCTCTGGGAATTAAGAACAGAAGAGCTAGGGCAGCCTCTCACCAACTGCAGCAATTGGGATTGTGGGCTCAGCATCTCACCTGGACAAAACAGCAGAGCTCTCTCTTGCGGTCCAAAGGTCAGTAAGGGTGAGGGCATGATAGCGGGAAAACTGGCCTCTCTCCATTCTGCAGGCTGCATGGGGTGAGCTAGCTTGGACAGTGCTGGAGAGCTTGCCTGGGTGGTGAGGTGAGGAGAGGTGGTGAGCTAACCAAACTGTTACCATCCAGACCAGAACCAGGTCTGAGTTATCCCACTGTAGCGTCATCTTCATCTATGAACTTCTGGAGCATGTGAAAGGCCGGGACACGTCTATTCAAAGCTGCAGGATGTCCTTGACTCAAGGCATCAATAGGATATCCAAGAAGAGCACAAATGAAGGTCCATCATCTATAGTGTAGAGAAGCCAGAGAGGCCAGGAACACTTACATGAAAAGATGTATGGACTAAAGGGTACATTGTGTAACTACAGCCTCCTCTCCAAGACTTTTGTTTGTTTGTTTTTAATTTTGAGTTTTCAGTTTTTCTTTTGAATTTTGTTTTGTTTTTTTGGGGGGTGAGTTTCAAGGGGAGAGCTCAGGTGTGAGGGAATGTGTTGGGGGAAAATTGGGCTTGGGGTACATGATGTGAAGCCAACAGAGAATCAATGAAATGTTTAAAATAAAGAAATTAGAAACACCAGAGCTATCTGCTGTACACAGATTAATCTCTCCCGCCTGCCTGTTCACAAATAACCTGTCAGAGGCTTAATATTAATTACAAACTGTTTGATCTATGGCTCAGGATTCTTGCTAGTTAGCTCTTTCGACTTACATGAACCTATTTCTATTAATCTGTGTTTTGCCACACGGCTATGGATAGAACTAGAAAAAACCATCCTGAGTGAGAAAACCTAGTCTCAGAAAGACAAACATGGTATGTACTCACTCATAAGTGGATAATAGATGTAAAGCAAAGGATAACCAGACTACAACCCACAGTTCCAGAGAAGCTAGGAAACAGGGAGGACCCTAAGAGGGATGCATGGATCACCTTGGGAAAGGGAAAAAGAGATCTCCATGAGTAAACTGGGGTTAGGGGCATGGTAAAGAATAGGGGAAGGGAGATGAGAACATAGAGAAACAGGATGGTCAAGCTGGAACAGGGATGGAGTGGGAGAGCAATGAAAGAGATACCTTGATAGAGGGAGACATCATGGGGATAGGGAGAAATCGGGTGCTAGGGAAGTTTCCAGTAATTCGCAAGGATGACCCCAGCTTAGACTACTAGCAATAGTGGAGAGGGTGCCTGAGCTGGCTTACCCAGGTAATCAGATTGGCAAACACCCTAACTGCCATCATAGAGCCTTCATCCAGTAACTGATGGAAGCAGATGCAGAGATCCACAGTCCAGCACCAGGTCAAGCTCCAGGAGTCCAGTTGAAGAGAGGTAAGGGATTCTCTGAGCAAGGAGCATCAAGATCATGATGGGGAAAACGACAGAGACAACCGAACCAAGCTAGTGGGAACTCATGAACTTTAGACCAAAAGCTGTGGAGCCTCCATGGGACTGGACTAGGCCCTCTACATAAGAAAGACAGTTGTGGCCCCCTGGCAGTAGGATCAGGATCCATCCTTGGGGCATGAGCTGGCTTTTTGGAGCCCATTACCTATGGTGGGACACCTTGCACAGTCTTGATGCAGGGTAAGGGGCTTGGACCTGCCTCAACTGAATGTATCAGGCTTTGCTGATTTCCCATGTGAGGCTTTAACTTTTTGAAAGGGAATGGGGGGATGGGTTGGTGGGGAGGCTGGGGGAGAGGAGGAGAGAAGAGGGTTTGTGGTTGGTATGTAAAATGAATAAGAAATTTTTTTATGTTTTTTGTGTGTGTGTGGTTTTTCGAGACAGGGTTTCTCTGTGTAGTATTGGTGCCTGTTCTGAATCTCACTCTGTAGACCAGGCTGGCCACAAACTCACAGAGATCTGCCTACAGAATGGGAAAAGATCTTCACCAACCCCACATCTGACAGAGGACTGATATCCAGAATATATAAGGAACTCAAGAAATTAGACATCAAAATGCCCAACAGTCCAATTAAGAAATGGGCTATAGAACTAAACAGAGAATTCTCAACAGAGGAAACTCAACTGGCTGAAAGACATTTAAGGAATTGCTCAACATCCCTAATCATAAGGGAAATTCAAATCAAAACAACTCTGAGATACCACCTTACGCCTGTCAGAATGGCTAAGATCAAAAACACTGAAGACACCTTATGCTGGAGAGGATGTGGAGCTAGGGGAACTCTCCTCCACTGCTGGTGGGAATGCATGCTTGTACAACCACTTTGGAAATCAATATGACACTTTCTTAGAAAATTGGGAATCCATCTCCACCAAGATCCAGCTATACCACTCTTGAGTATATACCCAAGGAATGCTCAACCACACCACAAGAGCACTTGTTCAGCTATGTTCATATCAGCATTGTTTGTAATAGCCAGAACATGGAAACAACCTAGATGCCCGTCAACTGAAGAATGGATAAACAAAATGTGGTACATATACACAATGGAATACTACTCAGCAGAGAAAAACAATGACATCATGAGGTTTGCAGGCAAATGGATGGATCTAGAAAAAATCATCCTGAGTGAGGTAACCCAGACTCAGAAAGACAAACATGGTATGTACTCACTCATAGGAGGATACTAGATGTGGAACAAGGATGACTGGACTGCTACTCACTTCACCAGGGAGGCTACCTGGAAAACAGGACCCCAAGAAAGACACGGGGATCGCCCAATGACGGAGAAATGGAAGAGATCTACATGAACAGCCTGGACATAAGTGGGGGTAATGAAGGGCGAGAGTCGAGGGAGAGAGAGCTTGGGGGAGCGGGAGATCCCAGCTGGATCAACAACAGAGAGGGAGAACAAGGAATAGGAGACCATGGTAAATGAAGACCCTATGAGAATAGGAAGAAGCAAAGTGCTAGAGAGGCCCACAGAAATCCACAAAGATACCTCCACAACAGACTGCTGGCAATGGTCGAGAGACAGCCCGAACTGACCTACTCTGGTGATGAGATGGCCAAACACCCTAAGTGTCGTGCTAGAAACCCCATCCAACTACTGAGGGATCCGGATGCAGAGATCCATGGCTAGGCCCCGGGTGGATCTCTGGGAGTCCAATTAGCAAGAATGAGGAGGGCTTATATGAGCGAGAATTGTTGAGACCAAGGTTGGATAAAGCACAGGGACAAATAGCCAAATGAATGGAAACACATGAACTATGAACTAATGGCTGAGGGGTCACCAACTGGATCAGGCCCTCTGAATGGGTGAGACAGTTGATTGGCTTGATCTGTTTGGGAGGCACCCAGGCAGTGGGGCCAGGTCCTGTGCTCATTGCATGAGTTGGCTGTTTGAAACCTGGGGCCTATGCAGGATCGCTTGGCTTGGCCTGGGAGGAGGGGACTGGACCTACCTGGACTGAGTCCACCAGGTTGATCTCAGTCTGCAGGGAAGGCTTTGCCCTGGAGGAGGTGGGAATGGGGTGTGGGCTGGGGGGAATGTAAGGGGGGGTGAGAGGGGGGAGAACAAGGGAATCCGTGGCTGATATGTAGAACTGAATTGTATTGCAAAATTAAAATTAAAATTAAAAAAAACTCACTTGGCCATTTATTCACATTCAAAAATCATTAAAATGCAGCTTCTAATTCATACACACCATCATGCTAGGACTCCAGGTTACACACATCAGATATCCTAACCTTTATCAACTCACGGCTTTTAAGTAGCTTTAATATGCATATGCATGTATATAGTTAAACCCTTCTAATGGGGCAAATGTTAGAATATGTACACAGATGACATGTAAGTGTATATTATTTTAAAATGTAAAAAAAGAAATTAAAATTTTAATATATGGTACTTGAATCTTCACTTCCAGAATGGTAGATGGAAACACATACTGTTTAACTAGATGAAGACTTTTAACATACACTTAGTGGAATCATATAAAAACCACAGTGCCACCTCTTCATAATGTAAATTTTGATGAACAGATTAAACGTGTCTAAATTTCCACAACTTTTTGTTATTCTAAATACAGAAGCAAAGACAGAAATAGAGGAGATGCTCTCATTTATGATCCTAAAATAGGAGTGTCCAAGGGAAGATAAACTTTACCTGCATTGAAGCTGAAGATAAAGGCACCTGGGAGATTCCCTGATCACTGAAATAACTAACTGGACCCATTAAACGTATTTAGGTGTGTTATCACCATCATGTTTTAAAATCACTCTAATGTGTGTTTATTTCTGCAAATATCCTTGGTCAAACACCAGATATCTGCTCTTATGGGAGAATACTCCATTTAGTATTCCACTCACTATGTGTTTCCAGGTCATTTTCTTATTCAGCCACCACTACCTACAAGGACTTACTGCTCACTTGAGGCCGGTAAACAAACAATGTCCCAAATCAATCTGTGCAGAAGGGCAGGAGATGCACTTCAGATCCAGGACCATGGGGCCAAACAATCCAGCTCTCAGGACAGCAGTTGTCTAATTAGTTCTAAAGGGGTTATAATAACAGAGATACTTTACAAACTGGCTGTGGTGACTCTAAGTCACAGCAGGGATTGAGCACATTGTATTGTGTCTGCCTCAAGGTACACTCAACACTATTACTTCCTTGTCTTGGGATTCACCAATTACTTCCTGTATTTTTAAACTGTATTCTTACCTGGATAAAGACTTCTGTTTGGTAATGTTGTCCACTTCCAAGGTAAATGAAAAATGTATAATAATTATAGAAAATTGTAACTCTGAAAATGATAGCGTTAATGTTTGTTTTACTTCAGCTGTCAGTTTGGCCCTTTTTCAGGTATTGCTTCACTATGAAATGTGAAAATCCTTTTAACATTCATATGAAAAATCATTTACTAAATATTCTGGATCCTTATTATGACTTCCTGATGTACCTTACATTAGGAATTTTCAAAACCTTTGTGCTTCAAGAGTTGATTATGATTGGTGACTGCTTTCCTTACAACTTTTTCTCATGTTGAAGACATGGGGAGAGTTTAGCCCCGGATTAAAACAACAACACCCCAACACGTACACACAGGGAGAGGGAGAGAGGTAGTTCTTCTGTGTGCCTTGTTCTGATGACTATAGTAATGGATGGTTTTCTATCTACATGCTCATGTAGTTAATAGTCCCATTTCATCTGTCCTCCTTGCTCTTAAAGCAACACAGCCTTGTCTCTATCATGACAGTGTGTTGGCATTTCATTGAGACTGATGTTCTCTCCTAAGAGGTTGGTTTGGTAGACCATGAAATTGATTTCTGCCTCCAAGCATCCCTCTCTAGCATCCCAGAAGCCACCACATTTTTTGTATTTTCAAACTACTTTTTAAATAATCCATTGACAAATAAATGCTGAAACCACCACCTGGCTGTTTTTGTGTTCAACAAGCATTTTTGTGTAATTCTGAGTCCTTGTAACTCAAAACCTGTCCCAAAATTTACAGGAGGACAATAATTTCCTTCAGTACCAGGCCTTCGTGAGTACAGTTAAGAGATCCATATTCCAGGAGCTGTTGTTAGTAAACTCCAAGACGACAGCTTCATTTTATCTTCCACTTTGGAATTCACTACTGCTGAGGATCTGGTACACTGGGCTTTGAAGTACTCTTCAGAATCATGTAGAAAGGGTCACTGTTGAATGAAAGCCCAAGAGAGCCTTGAACCTAGCCTTTCCTTTGCTCCCAGTCTTGTCAGCAGCTAACTCACCCCAAAATCATGAGTTCAGTGATGTCTAATGTTGTGTGTGTGTATGTGTGTGTATGTACATTTGTGTGTGTGTGTGTGTATGTGTTTGTGCCTCTATGTGCTGGTTGTGTGAGATTTCCAGCTTGTTCTTGTATGTGACCCCCAGGCTAGCTCTCTGGGGGAACTTCCAGGGATTTCCTGTCTTCATCTCCAGTCTCTCAGTAGACTCCTTCAGACCCAGATGCACCCTAGCATGAATATCAGGTCTTATGTTGCTTCCTGATACTCAAGCTTGCTTCCTTACAAACAAGTGGTAAATTTTCTAATGACTGAACCAAATCATAACCCGATATGTTTGGCATGATTTCACACTGTTTCAGGTATTAGAAGTTTCCCCATATGCTTAAAAATTGTAGCCTCTACCAATTTTCATGAAGCTTGTAATTAAAAAAGAAATACATGTAGAGACAATTGGCTAAATAGGCCTGCCTCCCAACATGATGTCCTAAGTTCAAAATCCAGAACATAAATGGTAGAAGGAAAGAAGCAACTCCCTGAATTGGTCCTCTCATCTACACACACAAACACACACACACACACACACACACACACACACTGACACACAACCACACACTGGTGTTCATAAAAGGAGTTCATCATTTCTGACACTGAAGCAAAGGGAATCCTCAACAGACTACCAACATTCTTGTACATAAACACTAAACCTCGACACAAGCTCCTTAGTCCTCTTAACCACTGTCCAAACTGAGAACTAAATTACCAATTCTTTTAAAAACTGTCCTGTTGCAAGACTGTCTGTTTTCAAGGACATCTCAGCCTACTGCTTTCTCACTGACTCACCAGCTGAGTGGCACATTTACCTAGACAGAACCACAGGTTGGATATCACCATTGTGTCTAAGTACACATAATACAAATCACATTCACTCTCATTGCATCCACAGTATGGCTTTGACCTTGTTACCCTCTGATGTGTCCTTTTTCTTTTTCACTCTCTCCTGTAATTCCCCCCTTTATTATCCTAACACCCACTATCCCTACTATGAGACACTCTACCAAGAACCATCAGCACACAATCACCTGCTGGTCAAGTACAAAGACTCAACATAAACTCACAACACCCTGCACTTCTCACAAGCCAACACCTGTCAAGACATCTTGAAATGCACGATGAGCAACCACACACTACTGCCCCTATACCCAGACTGTGATTCAGGCCACAGGCTCTGCTCTTCATGAAGCAGAACAGCCTGTGTACCCATCTCACTCCCACCTAGGCATCAAGTTTTGCCTCTCAGATGCACTCAGGAAAGTTAGTTTGTGCATGAGGACACCAAAGAGGTCATCCTCCTGTCCCTAAGGAAAGCTGGGCTTGACACAATGGTTTCAAGTCAGTCAACAGAGAACTAGGCATAATGACTACCTGCTGTTCAAATCAGTATTAGTATAATGGTCCAAGATTCAATGCAGTTCATTCCTCTAACAGGTCATCATCTGTAGCTGAATGGTCATTTTCTCCACCTTGTTCATCTCCAGATCCTGCTCAGTGAGGGGAGAGTTGAAAAGATGCCTTTCCAGTCATTCCTGGAGGTAGATTAAAAAAGAGTATTTACATAATTGAATGTCATAGGGCCAGGAGAGGTAATGCTACATTTAGGGTAAAAGGGCCAAGGAAAAAACTTGACCATGAAGGCCCTGAGATCAGGGCCAAGGAAAGAACATTTTGACCCTGACTTGATTCCAGCCCATGACCAGTTTCAGGAATAAGAATCCTATCAATCTCTGAGCTTGCCCCCTAATCAGTTCACAAAAGTCTCATAAAATCCAGGCCAAACTGGAAAGCTCCACACTCCCAAGAAACCCCTTGTATAGACTGCCTTCTGCTCAGTTCCCTGTGGCTTTTCACCAAAGCAGATAAGCCACATTCTTGGGGTTTCCATCTCAATAAGTATCTTGTGTGAGTTATGTTGTGTGGTTTGACTTTGTGGTATTTCTTGTCTCCTGATTTTCAGGATAACTTTCAGAGTAGAGCTGTAACACTTGCATTGGGAAACCTCCCCCTACCAGAGCAGAGCTGTTAAATTTGCACTGGGGAAACTTTGCCTGCTGGGGCAGAGCTGTAACACTTCTGTTGGGGAAGCCATTCCCCCTAAAGCTGTAATACTTACACTAAGTACCAAGTAGAGGCCTGAGGAAGAAGTGCTTGGAACCTTAGTAGCTCTGAAAGAACAGGGCAGCTATCTTCAAGCTGGGGCACATAAGCCACATCTAGGTCCCCCACCACAATGGCTAGATATGTGCCTCAACACCCACTGCAGTCCCATGGGCCCTGGAAGCCATGCTGGTTTGGAGTACAACCTCAGCTCATATCTGATGTGGTGCAGGAAAGTCCTGGAGACCATAGTGCTTAGCACCACCGATCCTTGACCATCTGTGTCTAGTACCAAGAGGAATTGAATGGCTGGAACCTTGGTGAATGCCCAAGGGAGTTAATCTACCTGTTAACAGCATCAGATATCCATACAACATAAAGGAATCTGCTGAGGGTGAAATTCAGTAACACTCTATCCTGACAGGGATTGCTCATCTATCATTCTGTGCCTCTTGATGCCCTGTTTCGACTCTGAATGAAAATAAGGAGATTCCCCAGCACAGTAGCTGCAGACTTGATAATTTCTAGATCTCTGCCAAACAAACCCCAGAAATCCTTCTCTGTGTCTGCTATTTAGGACCCTAGAGAAGCAGCATAGACCCATTGTTTCCCAAAGTATCCCAGTTGCTGAGCCCCATTAATGAAGACCCAGCTCAAGTCCTACCTCCTCCAGGAAGCTCCCCATTCCCTACACAAAACTCACTGTACCTTCCCCTGGAACATTTATTTCTTGATGTTTTATGCTGAGACAGATGACCAGATTCCTTCTGCCTCTCTCTCTTCTCTAGGCGGTCCATTCTCTTTCCCAAGTAGCTTTCTCAGTCTCACCAATATGTCTTTGTGACTCCCAGAGGCACTGTACAAATGCCCCAAATGGCAGTTGGTGTTGCTTCAACAGTGGTGACATCAAGAGGATGCTCAGGGCTCTCCAGGGTAGAATAGAATGTTCAGGGAAGGTACTGTTAGGGTCACTGCCAACAGCCTTCACCTGCGTGCCACTGAGCTCTTCCCCAATTAACCAATAATTGCCCTTTCCAGGAGCATTCCCATAGACACAGGGGATGCCATTCTGCACCTCCTCCTCACAAAACCAGAGATCTCTCTATGCCTCATTAGAACCTTTTCATTGCTTATCTGTAGAGAATTCAAGACTCACTTTTCAAAAACAGCCCAGGGAATAGCTCTTCCCTTTCTAAGATCTCTAATCAATTAGATGAGAAATAAAAGTTTCTAGGAAATGAGGTTAGGAAGTGTACTTGTTTGACCCCAGAACAAATGAGTGATATGAGGTGTACTGTATCCTTTTAGATGGGGTATTACACTGACAAGCCATGCTAGCCAAAGTTAGCTATCTCAGAAATACCTGATTCTAGAAGCCAAGGGACAGGACCTGCCCTACACACTGCTTCATCTCAGGCAAACCTGACACACAGAAGCATACACATTCAGGAAGTGACTGGCAGAAGAGACTCTGCCCTAGCAGGATCTGAAAGCCCAGTGGAGTCTCACCCCACTCCGTGGCTATCAATTCACCCACCCCTTTATAGGTAGGGGGTGTCTCAGAGGTCAGCTGCTTCTTCTGACTCCCTGCACAAGACAATCTCCTTGGGCTGATTCACAGTTGCACAGAATGCAACTTGGCTTCAGAGTCTTCAGTCCTCTTTTGTCAGAGCCAGAGGAAAACTGGTACTACCCACAAGCACTTAGGGAATGGGGGGGGGGGCTGTGTGCCTAAGTCACTGCCTGGATGCTTTAGACCTTAATATTGATGGAAATGTCATGCAGGACAAAACTTAGTCATCAGATTCACCAACACTTCCTCACCTGTGCTGTCAGGAAAGGGACTATCTCTGTCCTAATACACTGCCTCTAAAAGCTCTCAGGCTACACTGGAGATCTGGGTGCCACCCACACAGCTGGGACCTCAGACACCTTAGGACTCACTGGCAGACAGCAATGCTTGGTGACTCCTGCCCTGCTAGTGGTTGTGATATAAAGTATGAGAACCTCAGGCTTTGCCAGGGCAGTTTCCCCTCCCTGTTTTTAGTGCAACAATTCCTAAAGGAATGGAGTGGGGATGAAGAGCAGTGATGGTACTAAAATAGTTCCCCTGATTCCTTCTTCACTCAGAGGGAAAGCAGAAGACCTCCAGCAGAGCAGTCTGTAAGCTCCTGGCTGTGCCAAACTAAACATCAGAAATCCTTGACTCTGGGTCTACTCTTTAGGAACCCAAAGAAGGATAGGCCCATTGCTTCCCAGAGGAGCTGCTGAGCCCTGTTCCTGGGAGGTCCATGTCAAGTCCAACTCCTCCAGGAAGCTCCCAACCCCCTGTCGAGGAATCACAGTGCCTTCCCCTGGAACATTGATTTCTTGCTGTTTTACACTGAGACCAAAGCCCACCTCCCTTTGGTGTCTCTCTGGTATCTCTGTGCTTTCCATTCTCTCTCTCTAGTAGGCAGCTCAGTCTTTTCAACATGTCTTTGGTTGAAACACATAGGCACTGGACAAATGCCCCAAGGGTCATTGGTATCTGCACAGCACTGGTAATATCAGAGATGATGCCAGAGCTCTCCAAGATACAAGAGATTGTCTGGGCAAGTAATTGCTAATGTCCCACCTTACAGTCCTCACCTCCCTGCTAACTATCTCACACCAAACTGACCTGTAGCCAAGGTGCCCTTTCCAGGAGCCTCTCCATTATCATAGCAGAAGGATAGGAGAGAAAATGTCACCAGCTAGACACAGATGGAGCACTGGGTTCAACCAGATACTGCCCCCTCAGTGAGCTGAAATGAGATGGAGGGCAGGAAGGCTGCAGGGGCTGCTGGGACTGCTACTCACCTATGCCCTCTGAGGACTTCTGAGGCCCGTGATGCCTTTCAGGTAGAGAATGACCATCAGGCATGGCTGTGTCTTCTCCAGCACAGCATTCAGGTAATAGAAGTGGTACTAATGACCGCAACTATAATTGCCTTTATTTTCCCAATCCCCAGGGACCTCCCCTTAAGTAACCTGTCACTGAAGAATTAACTACTGGTCCAGTTCAGTAAAGGTCCAACCTGAGGGAACTTTGCAAACTCTCTCTGATCCCCCCAAAGTGGTGGCAGGTGGGGGCTTGCCACAACACCAATGATTATGCTGGGTTAAGATCTTCCACAACTGGGGTAGAAGATAGCAGCTGCAATCCTCTTCCCTATGGACTCAAGCAAGAAATTTAGGCTATAAGATTCTGCTAAAGGTGCCTCTTAATTCCCTGTACTCTTGCTGTGAAGAGACACCATGACAAGGCAACTCTAATAAAAGAAAGGATTTAATTGTGGGCTTGCTTACAGATTCAGAGATTTACTCCATTACCGTCATGGTGGCACCAATGCTGCTGCAGCAGTAGATGAGAGCTACGTCCTGTATTCTTACCTGGATAAAGACTTCTGTTTGGTAATGTTGTCCACTTCTAAAGGTAAATGAAAACTCTACAACAATTATAGAAAATTCTAACTATGAAATGACAACGTTAATGTTTGATTTACTTCAGCTGTCAGTTTGGCCCTTTTTCAGGTATTGCTTCACTATGAAATGTGAAATCCTTTTAACATTCATATGGAAAATCATTTACTAAATATTCTGGATCCTTATTGTGACTTCCTGATGTATCTTACATTAGAAATTTTCAAAACATTTGTGCTTCAAGAGTTGACTATGATTGGTGACTGCTTTCCTTACAACTTTTTCTCATGTGGAAGACGGGGAGAGTTTAGCCCCTGATTACAACAACAACACCCCAACACGTACACACAGGGAGAGGGAGAGAGGTAGTTCTTCTGTGTGCCTTGTTCTGATAACTGTAGTAATGGATGGTTTTCTATCTACATGCTCATGTAGTTAATATTCCTATTTCATTTGTCCTCCTTGCCCTTAAAGCAACACAACCTTGTCTCTGTCATGACAGTGTGTTGGCATTTCATTGAGACTGATGTTCTCTCCTAAGAGGTTGGTTTGGTAGACCATGAAATTGATTTCTGCCTCCAAGTATCCCTCTCTAGCATCCCAGAAGCCACCACAATTTTTTGTATTTTTAAACTACTTTTTAATTAATCCATTCATGAATAAATTCTGAAACCACCACCTGGCTGTTTTTGTATTCAACAAGCATTTTTGTGTAATTCTGAGTCCTTGTAACTCAAAACCTGTCCCAGAATTTATAGGAGGACAATAATTTCCTTCAGTACCAGGCCTTCGTGAGTACAGTTAAGAGATCCAGATTCCAGGAGCTGCTGTTAGTAAACTCCAAGATAACACCTTCATTTTATCTTCCACTTTCGGATTCACTACTGCTGAGAATCTGGTACACTGGGCTTTGAACTTACTCTTCAGAATCATGTCGAAAGGGTCACTGTTGAATGAAAGCCCAAGAGAGCCTTGAACCTAGCCTTTCCTTTGCTCCCAGTCTTGTCAGCAGCTAACTCACCCCAAAATCATGAGTTCAGTGATGTCTAATGTTGTGTGTGTGTATGTGTGTGTGTGTGTGTGTGTGTGTGTGTGTGTGTGTGTGTACATGTGTGTGTCTGTGTATGTGTGTTTGCCTGTATGTGCTGGTTGTGTGAGATTTCCAGCTTGTTCTTGTATGTGACCCCCAGGCTAGCTCTCTGGGGGAACTTCCAGGGATTTCCTGTCGTCATCTCCAGTCTCTCAGTAGACTCCTTCAGACACAGATGCACCCTAGCATGAATATCAGGTCTTATATTGCTTCCTGATACTCAAGCTTGCTTCCTTACAAACAAGTGGTAAGGTTTCTAATGACTGAACCAAATCATACTCCTATATGTTTGTCATGATTTCACACTGTTTCAGGTGTTAGAAGTTTCCCCATATGGTTCAAAATTGTAACCTCTACCAACTTTCATGAAGCTAGTAATTAAAAAAGAAATACATGTAGAGACAATTGGCTAAACAGGCCAGCCTCCCAACATGATGAGCTAAGTTCAAAATCCAGAACACAAATGGTAGAAGGAGAGAAGCAACTCCCTGAATAGTTCTCTCATCTCCACACACACACACACACACTGACACAATACCACACACTGGTGTTCATAAAAGGAATTCATCCTTCCTGACACTGAAGCAAAGGGAATCCTCAACAGACTGCCAACATTCTTGTATATAAACAGTAAACCTAGACACAAGCTCCTTAGTCCTCTTAACCGCTGCCCAAACTGAGGACTAAATTACCAATTCCCACCTTCTTGGGGTTCCCATCTCAATAAGTATCTTGTGTGAGTTATGTTGTGTGGTGTGACTTTGTGGTATTTCTTGTCTCCTGATTGCCAGGATACCTTTCAGAATAGAGCTGTAGCACTTGCAATGGGAAACCTCCCCCTACCAGAGCAGAGCTGTTACATTTGCACTGGGGAAACCTTGCCTGCTGGGGCAGAGCTGTAACACTTCTGTTGGGGAAGCCATTCCCCCTAAAGCTGTAATACTTACACTAAGTACCAAGTAGAGGCCTGAGGAAGAGGAAGTGATGGAACCTTAGTAGCTCTGAAAGAAGAGGGCAGCTATCTTCAAGCTGGGGCACATAAGCAATATCCGAGTCCCCCACCACAATGACTAGATATGTGCCTCAACACCCACTGCAGTCCCATGGGCCCTGGAAGCCATGCTGGTTTGGAGTACAACCTCAGCTCATATCTGATGTGGTGCAGGAAATCCTGGAGTCCATAGTGCTTAGCAGCACCAAGCCTTGACCATCTATGTCTAGTACCAAGAGGAATTGAATGGCTGGAACCTTGGTGAATGCCCAGGGGAGTTAATCTACCTGTCAGCAGCATCAGATATCCATGGAATATACAGGAATCTACTGAGGGTGAAGTTCAGTAACACCCTATCCTGACAGGGATCCCTCATCTATCATCCTGTGCCTCTTGCTGCCCTGTTTCAACTCTGAATGAAATTAAGGAGCTCTCCCAGCACAGTAGCTGCAGACTTGAAAATTCCTGGATCTCTGCAAAACTAACCTCAGAAATCTTTCTCTGTATCTGCTATTTAGGAACCTAGAGAAGATCTCATCCTCAGCATAAGTCACTAGGCATCCCTGGATGGCTCAGTTGTCTTATGTATAAAATAGAATGATAATCCTGAACACAAATCTTGTAGGAGAAAGATACCTTGAATTTTTTGGGAGCCACCTGATACTTCCACACTCCCTGGTCCCCTCTAACCTCAGTTCAGCTGCCATATAACACACTTCCTCTTACTTTGAGCATTCCAGAGGTCTGGTTACTTTCCTTTTTATTTCTTCAAGGAACCTGGCGTCCAGGCAGGTAATATGCTTACTACTGAAGGTGGTGCAATTGTTACAGCTCTGGAGGGAAAGGTATCCTGACTTGTCAGGAAGTCAGGCCATACCTGCAAGTGTTATAGCTCTGGAGGGAGTGGTATCCTGACTTGTCAGGAAGTCAGGCCACACCAGCAATTGTTACAGCTCTGGAGGGAAAGGTATCCTGACTTGTAGGGTAGTCAGGCTATGCCTACAAGTGTTACAGCTCTAGAGGGAATGGTATCCTGACTTGTCAGGAAGTCAGGCCATACCAGGAATTGTTACAGCTCTAGAGGGAAAGGTATCCTGACTTGTAGTAAGGCTATACTTACAGCTCGGAAGGGAGGAATCCTGGATACCTACAGCTGTGAGGAGAAAGTATACTGACTTGTTGGAAAGTCAAGGTATAATTGAAGCTGGGATGCAGTGGGAGATGATCTCCAGATAGGATGTAGCAATGTTACTTCCCTCTGAGAGAGAGTCATTACAGATGAGTTCTGCTCTGCCCCTTCCCCAAAAAGGTATCTTTTTCTTCTGCTGCTCTGCTCCGAGATGGGGATGTCCCAGCAGAGATATCCTTTTCTTCTCTCTCTCCCAAGGTGTTACTTCTGGTTCACTCTGCAAAAGGGGAACCCCACCGCACTCCCACCCCCAGCAGAAATGTAGCAACCTGCCCAGGCTCTGGGAAAAAGTTGTTAATTCTGCCCCCTGCCAAGGGAGCTTTCCAGCTGGAGTATCTGTTTCTTCTGCACTGCTCTGCTCCCAAGGGAGCTTCCCAGCAATCAAAAGATCTTCACCCAAAACTCTTCTTAAAGAGATTTATTTGGGAAGGAGGAATCCAGGAGAAGAGCTGCCTCTGCAAGGATGGTGAAGGATGGTGAAGGATGGTGAAGAACAGCTGATAACTGAACAGACAAAGGGGCTTAGGGATAGTGTTTTTTCAAGGAGAAGATTTTCTGCGCAGGGATTGGTTGGTTCCTGCTCAGAGATTGGTTGGTTTAGTTGGTCAAGGACAGAGTTGGCTCTGGTTTCAGGGCCAAAGTGTGTTTCTTTCACTGACCCTTTTTAGACTTTTGGCTCTAATTTCAGGGCCAGGGTATATTTCTTTGACTGGCTCTGGTTCCAGGGACAAAGTGTGTTTCTTTGGCTGTGGTTTCAGGGTCAGGGTGTGTTTCCTTGATTCTGGTTTCAGGACTAAAGTGATTCTTTCACTAGCTTGGCTTTCAGGGCTATGGTGTGTTTCTTTGCCTGGCCCTTTTACCCTACAGGTGAGCTTCTGCAGAGGTCTCTACACAACCAGTCTTGGTCCTGGCACTCCTCTCTACTGATCAGAAAGAAAAACAAACTCATAATGTTTGTGGGAAATTCTGACAGTTCCAGGTTATCCCTATGATGAGAAACAAGAGGTCTCAGAGCAGGCACACACACACACAGACATGAGTGACCCTGGGAGCTTTCCAACAACAATCTAATAGCCATTGCTTGGGAAAACAGTGCCGTCATCCCATGTCATTTGATTTCTCTGATTTCAAGGACTGTGAACTGAACCTGTTCTCTAAGCTTCCTTTATTCATGCAGGCAGCTTCTCTCTCCCTGGAATGACGTCTACCCAAGACTGTCACAGCATTCAGAAGGTTGATAACTACTGCCAATGATGGTCTTGGTGACATGCAGATTCCTGGGCTTTGGCCTAGACACTTTGGCCAGGCCAATAGCATATTAAGCCCTCTCTGCACACTGTTCACTTTATCAGTAAGACTCCATTGAGCCAGGACCCCATGAAGCCCCTCTAGGAAGTATCTAAGATGCTTATGACTGCATGTAAGCTAGGAGAGCATCCCTGACTTATACCTAAGGCTTTCATGTCCAGAGGCCCAGCAAGTGTCTCCAGAGCCTTGGCTCTGCTGGGTGGCTAGGGAGGGTTCTGCCTGCTGCAGGAAATCCAGGCTGGTCTATCAAATAAGAGGCTTCAGCTCCCCAACTGCTACATGTTCTGGGAGACAGAACCGGACAGCACACAGGGCCAAGTCAGGCCATGTTTCCACATATTGCTCCGTCAGCTCTCTCTCCACTGTGAAGACAGGCTGTTCTTCATTTTTATTTATATTATTGTCTTAGGGAGGGTCTCTTGTCGCCCAAGATTGAATCAGCCTCCTAATTGTTCTGTCAGTACTTGCCTGGTGCTGGAATCAGTGGCAAGTCACCACACCACCATGCCTGGTAGCTCATCTTTATTGGATGTTCCCTTAAGTGTTACCCCTTCGTGCCTGCTGACACTTATAACCTCCCATAATTGTCAGCTGAATGAAACTATTAAGGGAAGAAAAAGACAGATTGTTAACAGCTAACAATAATATAAATAGAATGCAGTAAGTGCTAAATGGTCGTGGAATGTGACAGAGACAGCAGGGAAGGAAGGGGGAAAGACATTGTCTCCCCTCTACTGTCACAACATTGTCAATGTTTCCTCACTGAGGGTCGCTGTCCATTTAGAAAACATCAGAGATGTGTGTGTGTGTGTGTGTGTGTGTGTGTGTGTGTGTGTGTGTGCCTATTGTCACGCACAGATCCAAGTCATCATCCTTGCTCTATGTGAAACAAATCTTCCAGAACATCCAGAGCCTTTGTGGTTCCCCCCTCCCCCAGCATCATTCTGGCAGCCTCATGTTCTTTCATCCAACATTTGTTTAGAAATCTCAACAGAAACGTGGTTTTTCTTCATCATTTCCCCAGAAATGTCTGTGTCACTTGACAAGACTAGGTTGAGAGTTGCCTGGTATTGAATTCTGTTCTCAAAACTTTCATACATTTATTCACCTGTATACTTATATATGTGTTTGCACACATGTGCCAGAGCATGATTGAGGTTCAATGGACAAGTTGCAGCCATTAATTCTCTACTCTCACCATGTTCATCCCAGGGTCCTACTCAGGAGTGCTAATTCTGTGAATTCCTTGGCTCTGGGTGGTGTATAGACTGCTCACAGCTAAGAGGAATGTGGATGACAACAGAAGGTAGTGATGGCGACCTGGACCAAATTTGAATCATTCAGAACATGTCATCCTCATTAGAGGAGTCTGTTAGCATCAGTGAGGCATGAGCAAGCCATAGTTCATCCTGACATTCAGCATAACATATGGGCTCTTGGATAGAATAAGAAAGATACAATAAATAATTGTTAGCCAGGCATCTATAGAAGATGTGTTGGGGCATTTGGGGAGTAACAGAGGTCTTAGCAAATCTACAAATCTACATTCTCTTAATCTGTTTTCCTCATTTTAATATGATATTGGCCTTCTTTATTTCTATGGTTCCTTGTCACCAAACCAAAATAAGAAAAAGTCCAAAATCACTCAAATGGAACATGAAATAATATATTGACATATGTGCATCACATGGAGTTATTCTAGCATGAATGAGAAATGGGAAGACAGTTGTCTTAGTTTCAGTGGGTCAAGACCTGGCACCCTCAACTACATGCAATTCAGAGAACAATTTCTGGCAGATTTTTTTATTCTTCCTATCAATAAGGTGGGTGCCAGGGACATAAATGCATGTCTCCATTACCTTTACCTGCTTAGTCATTTTCCAGTCCATCATCAAAGCCACAGATTTTAATAAACTACATGTCTCTGTTTATGGCCTCTGTGTATATCTATCCTTCATTGGAAATATTCATCCTCAAAATGAATGTTTGTCACAGTTAACAAAGGGCAAGAAACGGAGTTGGAAGAATTTTAGAAGCTTCTTCGATAACTACAGTTTGCTGTATTTCACTTCATAGGATGTAACAGTGTTAATTTTCCATCCTCGTCATCCATAATGTACTAATTTTCAACCTAACACATTGCACTTGCTAGGAAAGTATTCTGTCTCTGAGTTATATTCCTCACTTGTAACTCCATTCATCTGCTACAGCTACTATAGGGCAGACATCCAGAGGAGCTTTAACTGTCAATTGAGGCCTCATAAGAATGGCCATGTGAGTAGCTGACAGAATGCTTTGAAGACTAGGCATGCTTATCTGAGATAGAAGAAGCACCCCAGTCCACATTATACACTCTACACAGTTTAGTCTGAGAAAGGCTGATAGTAAACTGTTATCTATCTGCACAAATGCAAGAAGAAGCCATGTTAATCTATCAGGTAGCATTTATCAAAAAAACCAAAGCTATGCTAAGTATTCACATGGAAGTAAGACATGACTGAACATAGGCTCCTTCTCAATAATGGAAAGATGGACAGGGAGACACATGCCACAGTTCAGTGGTTAGTAGTGTAGGATGAATGAAGTCTCAGCTGGTTCCAGTGTGTCTACAGGTATTATGTCAGAGTCAGTGCAGAATGAGAAGTGACCAATGAGAGGGAGGAACTGAAATGAACTACCTACTTCTCTTTCTTTAGAGATCTTAAAAGCTTAGGTTTGAGAGAAAGAGACTGGAACTTACAAGGATAATTCCTTCACACATTAACTCTCTGTGAGTCTCAGGTCAGATCTATTCCATGAGAACTTCAGGATAAAGCCCACATCTGAAAGAAACCTTTCCTCAATACACTGTGACTTCTGCTGTGGTGAAAGAGTAGCATCAACCATCCCTCTCCCTTTCAAGCCTTGCAGAGACACACTCTCCGCCAGAGGCATGTGGCTTTTGCTGCTGGTTTCATCCACCCAGACAAATGTGAAGTTTCTACTTAACACTGATTAGCTTGTACATCACAGGTCTATCTTACGATATCTCCATCCCCAGGCGGGTCTTAAAAGTCTGCATTTCATCTGATGGGCCTACTCTGCATTGTCGTCTAGATGAGACGTGACATAACTGCTCCAACTCTGACTTAAGAGATGCTGAGCAATGATCCTGAACCCGGGAGCACTCTTTTGAATGCCTGGCATCCCAAGAAGTTTCCCATGCCTACCTCATGGTCCTGTCCCTACAATTCTCCAGAAACATCTCTCTTTGTTTTGGTGTGATCCAGTACAACTAATACACTAGAAAGGCTGGAAGGACAAAAGTCAGGTTCAGGGGGTTGAAAGACCACTCATCCTTTAAGAGGGTGTGTAGCTCTCCCAGAGGACCCAGAAATTAGCTAACAATCTTCTGTGACTCCAGTTCCATGTGGATTCCATTGCCCTTTCTGGCTTCAGTGCAAACTGATTGCTTGTGGTGCATAGAAAGCAGGCAAAATACCCATATTCATAAATACAAGTAAATGAATCTCAAAGATTTCCATGCAAAATGAATAGTCAAGGCAACAGCACATTAAAAAGACCACATCTCAATATGTCTTAGAAGATTACTACCCCTGCATTGCCACTGTCACTGGTGCTGTATTTCAGGAAAAGAAAGGCAGACAGCTATAGGTTTCCTCATTTCTTCTATACTCCTGTAACAAATGTTCTCACTTCCTGAGATGCATTAGAAAACATAGGTGTATTTCTGAAAAATCTGATATGAATGATCATGTCATGAACATGTGTGTATCTATTCTCTGTTTTTTGGAGTAGATAGACATGTGAAGGCAAGTGTTTAATATGGATCTTTTTCCATCACTAAGTGGATACTCGTGGAGTAGGCCATGTAAATCACACCCAAGACATCATTCTGGTTTGTAATCCTGTCTAGCTGGGAACTCACAATGTAGCCTAAGCCTCCTAGAACTTGCAGAGATCCATCTCTGTCTGTTGAGTTTTATGGTTACAGAAGTGAGACATCACACCCAACTACAAAATGTATTTTAAGAATGAAGAGTTGTAAATTGCCTTTTTATTCATGAAATTACAGAAATTTGACTGAATAGGGGTTTTAAAAAGGCATTTAGTATATTCAGTGTAGAGCTTTAGCAAAATATAAAATCAAAGAAAGAACAAAAGAACCAAAAATAACAAAACATCAAAACAAAACAAAGAACATCAAAACCTCAATTCAAGCAAACCCAAAAACAAATCAAAACTATTTACACTAAGAAGCATTCTCATCATGTAGATTTAGTGCAGGGTCCTACATCCTGTGGCTGGCTTTAGACACAAGTTGGAAGGCAACCATGAATTGAAGACAAGTGCAGACATGCCACTTTGGGGCTTCGTAGGTTAAGTCCTTGCCAAAGTTGATCTTATACTATGTTGGCCACTATATGACTATGTTAGCCAACATGTGTCTGTGTGCCCATTCAAGAGCAAAAAATGACACGGGGAGCATCTGTTACCAAAAGACATAACAGCTCATGGTGACATCCTTCCTAAGTCATCTCCCAGAACAATTCACTTCACCATCACATGTGCATGAAATTGAGTAGTTCCCGCACTGGACTGAGAGTGAGAATATGATGCTTCCTTTGTGTGGTCTGTCTGGATAGCAGGATGACATCAACACAGTCTCTGGTGACATATCTCCCTCCACATATGAAGGGCTGAGGACTCAGTCAGCTAACAAAAAAGTTTGTAGCAATAAACTTTCAGAATAACGATGAGCAGAAACTTATTCTCTCTCCATGTTGTTGTGGCCCTCACTGGGAACACTTGCTGGTAGATGTCCGTTTTTCTGCATAATTCTTAGTGTTTTTTTTTTTTTTATCTCAAGCATCTTTTTGATGGTTTCTCTGTAACTAGTGAGTCAGCAGACACATGGATCAGATTATGGATGGATGACCTGCAGGGCAGATGATATTTGCCTCACCGGTGATTTTACAACTAGTAGTACATATCTTGTTCTGAGAAGGCCTTGATCATAGAGTGGAGAATGTCAGAGGTTCTGGTTGCCTATGGATTCCTTCATCCTTCTCGGTTCTCTTAAAGGGTGCTGTGAGAGAAGAAAACGCAATCAGATACAAAAACAGCCTTGCTGGGTCACTGGCTAGATAAATTCAGGGCCTATTCACACATAGGAAACCAGAATTAAGGAAGAACTCCACCCTACAAATGCCGTGTTGCTGGGGATGGGATGTCATGGTGGCTCACTTGCTTATGACACTTAGTGCTCCTGCTGCAGCAGCTCTGTCAGCAGGAGGCTCTCATCCTGAGCTATGGATTGTTCCAGGTCATATTGGAGATTTTTCTGACCTAGAGGAGGAAGTTAGAAAGGGCAGAGTCCTGGTGGGGATCCACCATGTCACCTGTCATTCAGTGATATCACAAAAACTCAATTGTGCTGGACAGTCAACATTAATCTTTGGTAGTAGTCATTGTGCCTCTAAGGAATAAGTGTCACAGAATAGCTGGACCTGGAATTATTTTCTGCCCTTAACAAGTATTAGATGTTGATCTGAGTACTGTATGTACTGTGCTCTAATGAGAAAGAACAGGATCTTTCCTACACTCTAGGGACATCATTTAAACAAAAGGAGTAGCATATTAAAGTCATACATAACAGCACAGCATAGATACACAGACTGTTCATGATTAGTTTCTCATCAACTACCTCATTTTTTTCCTAGTCCAATTTCTGTTTATTTCTTTCTAGGCAGAGTTACAATATGCATCTCTGGCTGACTTGATACATATTCTAGGATGGCTACTAGAGGCCAGAGATTTCCTGCCTGTGCTCCCAAAGAGCTTGGATGAAAGACATGCACCATCACACACACCTGTCCTTATTCCTGATTTTAATTGATATTATTTTATTTTTCTTTCCATGTTGTACAATGCTGTCACAGGTTTGATAGAGAAAACCTTAAAATTTCAAGCTGTGTTTCTTTTTTCTTTTTTAGAGGAATTACATGAGCAAGGGTGGTAAAGACCATGATGGGGAAATCTACAGAAACAACTGAACCAAGCTCAAAAGAACTCAGGAAATGTAGACTGACAGTTGTGGAATCTGCATGGGACTGGACTAGACCCTCTGCATATGGGGGACACTTGTGTAGCTGGGTCTGTTTGAGAAGCCCCTGGCAGTGTGATCAGGATCTATCCCTGTTGCATGAACTGTCTTTCTGGATGTCATTACCTATGAGCAGACACCTTGCTCTCTCTTGATAAAGTGGGGAGGGGCGTGGTCCTGCCTCAATAGAA
Source organism: Peromyscus eremicus (assembly GCF_949786415.1). NCBI lineage: Eukaryota > Metazoa > Chordata > Mammalia > Rodentia > Cricetidae > Peromyscus > Peromyscus eremicus. Next base: position 90,082,492 of record NC_081425.1, on the reverse strand, counting down.
TGTACCAGGCTTAACTGTCCTACCATGGGAGAACTTACTCTGTTGGAGAAGGGGATGAAGGGTCGGGGGAGAAGGTGTGTGGGGAGTGGGAGGAGGGGAGAAAGGGGGAATCTGTGGTTAATATGTAAAATGAATAAAAAATAATTTTAAAAAGACCACCTCATTTTTATACATAGACTTAATACAACTTTGCAAACTAGACAGCTGAATAAGGTCATGTAGAAATATCAGGCCTCCTGCCCAGAAAGCACCTTGACCCAGGTAATATGCAAGATGGAGCCTGTCATGCTAGAGCAGTATTTCTTGAGCCATGTGTCTGAGAACATTGTCACTGCATGGTCTCTGGCAATAAACAAAAACAGCTGTGTTATCCTTAGGCCTACAGCTGGGTATCTACATCCTGGTACTCTGAAGGAGTCTGTTATACAACACTCAGTGAAGGTTCTGAACAATTCTCAGCAGGGACATCTGCCTTGGTTCATCCTGTCAATGCCTAAACTTATTATATCCCCAGTACACTTTACATGGGAAATGCTCAGACAATGAAGACAGCCAGTGTGACATCAAATAGTGACAAGAGTGTGAATCTCATCCCTACAGATGATATTCTGAATAAATATGTAATTTCAGATATGGTGAGGCACACCTTAAAATCCCATCACTTGTGAGGCATAAGCAGGCAGAGCTCTGTGAGTTCAAGGAAAGCCTGCTGAGAACATTCCAGAGAGATCAGAAGGGAGGGACGGGACACAAGTGTACAGACCCAGGGAGTATCAAACATACTGTTTGCTGGACAGAAGTTCTTGTTGACGGACCAGCATAACACTATGAGTTCTGAGTTGGTCTACCCATGCTTGGAACAGGGAGTCTTGCTGATAAGCAAAAGCCCACAAAGGACAGAGAGCCCTGGTACAGGGGACCCAATTGGCTCCATACCCCAACTTCAGCCTGGGTTCCTACCTCATCTGGGAGACAGTCAAATGATGCTGCAGCTTTATTGCCAGGTGTTTTTGCTGTGTGACCAGCTCCCTCTGCTTCAGCAAGCTCTGGAGTCTCTCTTCCATTCTTTGCTGCTCCTGTTCATTAGAAGATTGTGTTCTTAGTGGAGGGTTGAGTATAGTATAGTCAATACATTCTCACACAAGTGCAAGCACACACAGAGATGATCCCAAGAGCTTGCTGGTCAGTCAGTCTCACCAAACTTCAAGCTCATGGGCACATGAGAAAGCCTGCTTCAAGTTCATAAGACAGAGACTGACAAAGAGAGAAACCCAGTGGTCTCTTCTAGCTGTCATCATATGAAATATGCACTGCACTCCCACATGCCTCTATTACACACACACACACACACACACACACACACACACACACACACACACACACCACAGAGAGAGATAGAGAAAGGGGTGAGACGAAAACAACAAAGTGATAGAGGAGCAGTTATCTTTAAAATAAGCACACCAGCCTTTAGGAAAAGTCCCCAAACTCAGCTTTCCATCCCTGGGAACTAAAATGACCTAAGGGAGCATACTCTGCTTGGTCAGTCTGTGTGGAGGCAGTTAGAGAATTTTTCACTCTTGAACTCAAGTCTGTGTACAGCAATCCTCCCATCACAGAGACAGGTAGCTGTGTGATGAGTGATTGACCTGTTTCCCCCCTTTGACTACAGGTTCAAGAAGAGTATCAGGGATTGCATGCCAATGACCAAGATTCTCAGAGGAGACACACTTCTCAGAAATACTAATGCACAGACACAGAATGAACAATTTTATGTCATGAAGTGGGTGGATGGATGGGTGTATAGATGAGGAAAGTGATGAGATAAAACACAGGTGTCTGGATGGGTAGACCGGGTATAAGGTTAGGTAAGTAAATGATGCGGGACCTAACTGTGACCCAGATGCCTGTCCTACCTGCTGTTGTTGGTTCTGGAGGTCACTGATCTCTTCTTGATCCTTACTGAGCACTTGCAAGTCACCCAAGTGGTGCTTCAGCACGACCCAATCCTCCAGTAGGTTCTCCTTCTCTTGCCTCAGCATGTCCAATTTCTTTTTGAGCTGACTCTGCTCCATCAGGAGCCGGCTCTGCAGATCACTGGAAACAAACTCTGCATAGTAAGACCATGTCAGCCACCGCTGGCCACCCACAACACCATGCCTCAACAACCCAACCCTATCCCAGGTTCACAGCAAGATGTAAACAAAAACCTTCAACAGTAATGAGAGTGGCACTAAAGACCAAACGCAGAGAACAGTTATTTCCTGCAAGAATCAAACTATTTCTGAAACCCCCCTCCAAAATAAACCCCCATGCACCTCCAAAAACAAGAGGAGTACCCCACCTGTCCTAATCACACCAATGTCATGAGGAAACACCAGCAGGTAATGTACAAATACTCTTGGGGAAGAAGGAGACTGAGAGGGTGCATAGATCCCATAGCAGTCAGCCCCTGCCTGACAACCATCTCGTGAGGCCAACTGCTCCTCTAACCAGTGGTTCTCAGTATGTGGGTTGTGAACCCTTTGGTATCTAAGGAGCCTTTTATAAGGGACACATACTAGATGTCCTATGAAGACATTTAGATTAAAATTCATAACAGTAGCAAAATTACAGTTATGAAATTGTTACAAAATAATTTTATGGTTTGAGGACATCAAAAAAATGAAGCAATGTATTAAAGTGTCACAGCATTAGGAAGGCTGATAACCACTGATCTAGAGGCTACTGAGTATGACAACATGGTGCTTGGAGGAGCTAATAGTCTCTTTAAGCCTTAGCAAAACTGCGTAAAGGGGCATAAGTCCAAAGGCTGCTTGCTAATGCTGTTGGCTAAGAAGCAGAAAAACTAGAAGCACATCTACAGACCCTGCAGTTCAGAGACAAAGAAACTCAGAGTTGCCCATTGTACAACAGTTGGGGTCCCTGCCAAGACAAGCACTTACCAAAGGAAGACTTTCTCCTTGGTCAGCTCACTGAGCTTCTGTGAGGCCTCCAAATTCTCATTCTCAAACTTCTTCAGGTGTGACATGACCTGCTGATGTTCCATCTTGAGCTTTTCCCAGAAAGGATTTGGCCTGTGGTAGGGCCTGGACCCAGAAGCAAAGAATTCAATGAATACAGGTCACATAGCACACGAATGTAGGGTGTGTTCTGTACTATTTCAACACATGAGATGTCACTTCCTGGCTCCTATGTTACTGGGACCTCTGGCTGCTTGCTATACTTGCACTTCTGGCCACAAGCCAGCAGAGGCAGGGTGTTAAGAAGGATGTAGCTGGGACTGAATGAGCTCCCTCAGGAGTAATGCACAGCTAGCTTGCTATGCAGTTCCCAGAAGTCTATCACAGGTCTGGGCCCAGCAGAAACTGTGATGTTTCTTTTGTTTTCAAATAAGAGATTCTCATTCCAGAGTGCCTATATTGACATGGAGGCTAAAATCATATCATGAGCATTTCTGAGGATGGGATTCAATATCATGATAGCTTCATAAACTCCCCAGGGCATTCCTAGTTGGCACCAAGGTGAACAGACTGGCAAAGGGCTATGCTGCTCAAAATGGGGCTCCCAGTCCACAATACAGAGCACACCTAGGTACTGAGATAAGCAACTCTTCATGGTCAACCACAGACCCCTGACTGCAGGGTGAAGAGGGACACATATGCAGAAACACACAAACACATAGACAAGAAAGAGGGATGAGAGAGAGAGAAAGAGAGAGTCAGGGAGGAGAGAGAGAGAGAGAGAGAGAGAGAGAGAGAGAGAGAGAGAGAGAGAGAGAGAGAGAGAGAGAGAGATACAGAGATTGAGAGAGGAAAAGGTGATAAAATGCTATCATTGAGATGACAAATTAATGCATGCAATTGTGTCATCTTAGAGAGGACCAAGAGCAGCAGACATCAGTACCAGGCCTTGCTACCACTTATTAAGATGTGGAACCAGGCCTCTTCAGCTGCTACAAGGAGCATCCAACACACAATGTCTTACCAGGCAAGTAAAAGAAAATAATAACATTCTCACACTAGCCACCACTTGACAGGATCTCTCCAATTTCATGCTGGGAATTCATACACTACTGTTTCAATTCCTGAGTTATGTGAATCAGGCCACAGGCTCTGATTTTCATTTGGAGGAAGCAGAACAGTCTAATGTCCCCATCTCACTCCTGCCCATGTGTCAGGTTTTGCTTCAGGGAAGCATTTAGAGAAATGATGTTGGGCAAAGGGACACCCAACCTCCCAGAAGCCCATTTCTTAGACAAAATAAACTAAGGGTGAAATTGTGGAACCAAGACAGTCACCATGGAGTCTGAAACAGTAAATACCTGTTGTCCAAGGATCCTTCGGTTACTAAGATGAGGCAATCTCTCAGATCATTCCGTTGGGCAGTCATCTCCCGGAGCTGAGTGGTCAGGCTCTCCACCTTCTGCTTCACTTGTCTCTTTGTGAGGCTGGTTGGAGTGGATGGTGGCTCCTTGGAGGCCCCTGTGGGTAGATGAATGAACACAAGTGAACATGGATTGTGACAAGACATAGAGAATGAACAGGTCACCCTGAGACCTGAGAAGGTGTTTGAGAAAGGATGTAAGCAAGCAATTCAGTGGCATCCCAAAGAATTCTGCCCTAGATTGAGAGATGCCCCTGCTGGGCATCTCAGGTCTCCCATCTCTGTGACAGGAGATAAGTGTCTCAGCCAGCTGATTTCCTCTGCTCCTTTAGCACATGCTTCAGGTAACTAAGGAGAGAGCCTCCTCAGGCTTATTAACAACTCTAGACTCTGCATTCAACTTGGCTACAGGGTTCACTAGTCTGTGGCTTTCAAATGCAAGTAAAATTGACACAGTCCACAAGCACTCAAGTCATTAAAGATGCAAAAATATCCTGACAGGTCACTCTAAGCACATGGCAAAAATGGAGAAGCCACACAGGGACCAAATATGGTCACCAACCTCACTAAGATGCCTCAGTGACAAAGGAGGGTGCATAGAGCTGGTGGGCTGTAAATAAATGAAGACACTGAGGTTGAAGTACATTGATGACCTGCTTTTTGCTGAGCACAGTTCACTTGAACTTCCTACCCTAACGCTGGCCTTTTTGTCCCCTCTCAACCCCTACCCTCCTGTAGGATTGAAAGGCAAGAGCTCCCAGCACAACAGCTTTGGCCTTACTCGCTCCTGATTTCTGGGACAGACAAATTACTCTTCTGGAATCCTTGAATTTCAGGAGCCATGACAAGCAGGGAAGTCCAGTTGGTTCCCAGAGACTCCTACCTCCTGTGTCCCATTACTGAAATATTCAGCTCAAGTCCAGGTCCTGCAGGGACATCCCAATTTCCTGCCCACAACTTACTGTACCATCTTCTGGACCATTTCTTTCTTGACGGTTCACGTTTGAATGGCTGAAGGCCAGCTTGTGTCTGCCTCTCTCTGGTTTCTCTTCCCTCTTCTTTCTCTCGACCCAACAGACTCCTGAGTCTTCCCAACATGTTCATGGCTGAACTGTAAGGGCACTGAACCAACTGTCCAAAGGCAGTTGGTATTGCTACAACTCAGGTGACATCAGATAACATTCTAAAGTCTCCAGGATACAATAGAATGTCCAGGCATGAGACTCCCTGATGTCATGGGGGAACTGACATTGCCTCCCTGCTAACCAGATCTCCTCATAACTCTCCAGAAGTCAGGTTTCCCATTCCAGGAATCTCTCCTGGGACTCAAGGGAAATCCTTCAGCACCCTTGAATTCTCTGCATGTTTGGAAATGCCTCAGTACTTCCATGTGGGAAAATGAGTGTTCATTTCCTACTGGAAGTATATGTCCAGAAGGTAACAGTATTATAGACATTTCTGTGAGGTATGATTCTCCACAAGTACCTCCATCTCCTTATTACCAAGAAATGATAGACTTAATGATAATGGAAAGGATACCTTTTAAACAACTTCCTAGTATGGAGCCTACAGAAATTACTGCCAGTAGATAATATGCACCTTATTTGATTTAAACTGATGACCATGGCAGATTGCATTAGCATGTTACTCGGTTCTATAGATAATCACTACCCAGTACATCAATTTTAAGAGTTTTTGAAGATACTCAATGAGTATGACCTAAAATTACACCTAAAAATCCTGTAGTGTTTGCTCTTAGTGATTTTACAGATTGTTCTTCAAAAAGACAAGGAGCAAATATATACAAATTCCCCATATTCCACAAAATGGATAGTACCTTCCCCTGAATGTACAGCTCAAAAACTTACTATATTCCATTAGACATTGCTCAGTAATAGGTTACTTTTAACTCACTTCATGTATATATTTGCACATGAAGGATATCATGAGATATCCCTAAGGAAATATAGGTCTATTCAGGATAGAAGAACCTGACTCAAAAGATTTATGTCTAACCACTTATGTATTTGTTAACTGTTGAACACCAGGCTTCTAGAAAAATTTAAATAAAAAACAAATATGTGATTGATAAATCTAGTATATTTGATAAATAGGGCTCTTAAGTACCTAAGGTCTATTTAGGCTAGCAGAAATGCACTTGAAGATATTATATCTAGCCTCTTTGTCTTTCCCAACTTTGTTAAGCTTTAGCTCTTTGCATAACCTGAGTCATAAAAGAAACTGTGATACTCTATAATGGTACACCATGAAAGAGTAAAAAATAAAATAAAGTTCAATTCTATGGACTGTATTTATTTAAGTTTTATATTTGAGGCTAAAGGATCTTAAATTAAATCTTCAATCCAAATTTCTTAACATGGAGTGAAAAGAAAAATGAGATGACACAAAGTTGTCTTCTGCACTCCCCATGTGATCATACACAGAATAATAATTTGTAAAAATAAGAAAGAGAAAAGAAATTTTCAAGAAGGAACAGAAGAACTGTCAAATCAGACTGGAGGTATGGCTCTGTGACAGAGCACATGGAAGGGCCTGTTTCCATTCTCAGCACCAAAAATACAACACACTAAATATGTGGAAGGAAGTGAATTCAAGCTCCAATTCCCTCTGAATTTAGCATCAAGGGAAGGGTCCTGGAGCCCAGCAGACCTGCCTGGAATCCCTGCCTAATTGTCCGAGGTTTCTATGACATTGTCCCTCATATGAGCTCAGGTGGCCACTTTGCTGCAGAATCCCCCTAATCAAGGACTACAGAAGCCAGAGGCCTCTTGTCCTTAAACTTTTCACAAGGCCTCATTACAATTTTACAGGAGAGGGTGCTTCATAGAACTAGATACAGGACAAGAGAGAGTAACACTTCTTCCCTTCTTCCCCACATTTCTGTCTGCAAGCCTGGCCCCCAACACAAGAATCAGAGCCAAAGGCTTCTAGCATAGACCCTATGATAAGCTTCTCCATTTCCTTCTTCACCTGTTTCTTGGTGTGGAGGGTTGGGTGGGATGATGGCTCCATTGTAGTCTCTGTGGGTAGATGAACACAAGTGAACTTGCATAGTGACAAGGCATAGAGGATGGACAGACCACCCTGAGGCCCAAACAGAAAGATCATGCCTGGAACCAAGGGACAACCCAAACATTTTGGGCCAGGCTGAGATGCCCCCTCTGTGGATCTTACTTTTTTCATCACTCTGTAGAGATGTGACTGTGTAAACAGTCAGGGGACAGTTTCCTCTGTCTCCCTCACATGATTCTGGGGAAAACAGAGACTACTTCTTCAGGAATATTCACAGTGGCACAAAATGCAATGTGGTCCAGAGCCCTGAAACCTGCCTGTGATTTCAGAAGCCAGGAGAAAAATGGCACAGTGCACAAGCACTCAGGTGTTGTGAGGAGCCCAGATCTCCCGCCTGGTCACTCAAGGACCATGCCTCCAGAGTGCTGGGATTAAAGGCATGGACATACACCACGTAGATTCAGTTCAAGTCTTAAAAGCTCCAAGATTCTATGCTAGGACTATGATTTTACAGGAAGGAAGTTGAAGGCAGATGCATTCTATGTTAATACCAAAGACAACTCCAGAACACAGAGGCAAAGAGACAAATTAGCCCCAACACACAGTGAGAGCTAACGTTGGAGTGGAGTACTCCACGCAGAGAGATGGGACATTTCCTGTATTGTGGGGGACAGAGGCTGTGCCCAGGCTGCAAAGGTGTGGGTGGTGGGTGCTGGGTTTCAGTCCTGGTGTCCGACAGCTATACTCTGGCTTGTGCATGGGCTTCTCCCATTCTAACCCTCCTCACTTTTTTTCACTTCGTCTTGATGTGCTTTCTATGCTGTATACAGTCTCTGGCTGTTCGCCAGACCGTGGGTTTTATGATCCCTGACAACCTGGAGCCTCCCTTCCCTCACACCTTGTAGGTCATCAGGTCGGAGAGCAGCATCACGTGCCTCCTGTTCATGCTCATGCCATGGTTGACCATCGTGTACTGGATATCTTTGATGATGGTTGTCCGGGCAGCCTCAATGCCCAGAGTTTTCTCCCCCTAGGGAGAGCTAGGAGTGAGTGGAGGCAGTCCCTTCTGGGAGCTACCTCACTCCTACTTCTTCCCTTTTGACAAGCACAAAGCACATGCTGCTCTATTTCCCAACACAGGTTGCTGTGTAATTGTTGGGGAAGCAAATGCCAGGGACAGGAAACTGCTGCGTATTGGCTGAGGGTCCAGAGGCAATGGTACCTCATAGGTGTTACTGGAAGTGTTCCGGGTGCCTTTCATACCATGGGTGGCCATGACTGTCCACAGGCTGTCACCTTCTACTAGACACTTAAACTTCCCCTTTGCCCTCTACTCATTGATATGGATGGCAGCTCTGGACACCCCCGGGATGCCCTGTTCCACCACCTACGTTCAACACAAATGCTCAAGACGCTGCAACCTCTAGGTCCCTACTGAGAGGCTCAGAAACAGGGTTGAAGAATGTGCTGGTATCCTAGTTCATGCCATTCTTAGCCCCATTGCAAGCAGCAGTGTGTGTACTCTCAGCCTACGTACTGCTCAGGGTTAAAGGACAGACGGTTCAGAGGACTGTGCCCCAACCTACAATCAGCTGGGATAGAGAGCAGAAAGAAGACTGACAGAGAGAGCTGCGATCTCAGAAGTCAGTACAAGAGCTAGCTAAGGGCTCAGTGGATAAAGGAGCCTGCCACCAAGCCTGACAACCTGAGTTTGATCCTTGAGACCCACAAGGTAGAGGGAAGAAGCCAACTCCCACAAGCACACCACCCACTCTCCCATCCCCCAAATCAATTAAGAACCAGGCTGAGCCCATGGGTATTTGGCCATGAAGTACTCGGTGCCATCCTTGATCTCTGTAGTGACCTGGTCCCCATCCCCACTCTTGGCTGTCTCTCCATGAGAGGACTCTTGGCCTCACCTTGGGTAGATCCTCTTTCAGAAACTGCAGCACATAATACATGGAGCTCTTGCTGTTTTCCCTGGGAGTGACACACACCACGGCCTCACCATGAACAGCCACATCACCAGGCTTCACTCGGAGCTTGGATGTGCAGATGGAGTACCGCACTGTCTCAGCGTTCACCTGCAAAGTGCCAGGGGACATTACCAACAGACATCTGCAGACTTCTGTGTCAATGGCTTTCAGCCTTGATGTCATGGTGGCTTTTTCCCCTCCAAAGACAGGGTTCTCTGTGTAGTCCTGCTGGTCCTAGGACTCACTATGTAGACCTGATGTCCTCGAACTGAGAGATCGGCCTGCCTCTGCCTGGCTCATGAGGGCTTTTGAAGTCTTGACAGTCATGTTTGTGCTGCCTGGTCTACCACAAAATTTATTTTATTTTGATTCATATGTATGTGTGTTTGTCTGTGTGAATGTATGTCACCTGTGTGTAGGTACACATGAAGACAAGTGAGGAGCCATCTCCCCTGGAGCTGGAGTTATAGGAGATTGTGATCTACTCTATGTGGGTACTCGAACAGAACTTTTGTCTCCTGGAAGAGCAGTTAAGTGCTCTTAACTACTCAGCAAACTCTCCAACACCACAAAATTTTGTTATACAGCACATCTATGTTCATTATCTCTGCTTAATCCATAAGTAGATTTTTTTTCACTCAAAGGATGAACATTTTCCTCAATGAAATTTTATGCCCTACCAATGGCAACAAACAGAGCCCATGGATAAAGTTCTGGATTGTCTGGAGAATGGAGACCAGGAGGACTGAAGGGTTGTTGTTTGTGTGCTACACTTCCACATGTAACTGGATTCTTCATTTTTTTCCCTTTTTCTGGCCCCTAGATAAAACCCAAGACCTTGTACATGTGAGGCAATTACTCTACTTCCAAGTTACATCAACACTTATAAATCAGCTCTGTTACGAGAGTCAAAGGCCCACAGCAAGATAGACTTGACTTTCATGTGGGAACAACAATCCCAACCCAAGTCAGCTGACTCCTAGATCCATGGTTACCAGTCAAATATTCTCTATCTCCACAAATACCAGTATAAGGGGTTAGGTTAACCCACCAACTGAAAACACTACAAACCAGCCAAGCCCTGTGCTGAGACCCACAGGTGAGTAAGGCAGAGCCGGCCCAGGCTCCTTCCACAGAACATGAAGACGGACACAGAGATCAAATATCCTAACATGCTGTGATGGTAAACCACAATGTAGAACACACCCACACCAAGTCAAATAGTTTCTTATGATAGCCATGTCTTGTCTGCATTAGGGCCAACTCAGAAGGACAATACAGTTAATGAGGTGACCAACAACAAAGAACAGCCAGAATTTACAGTGATTCTCTGCCTGCTGAATGTTAACTCTGGTTTGTCAACACCTGTACAGGACCATGGGATCACATCCTCCTCAGGATCATGGGGTTTCCTCAAAGTTTTAGTGCTTTCTGACCCATTCTCAACTGGTGGCTTCCAACTACTAGAAACAACTGAAAAACCACCTCAGTGGAACCACCTTCTGCTGCTGGAAGATCTGGGCCAAAAGGCACTAAACTGAAACCCAGATGAATCTTGTCCAGTTACTATTCAAAAAGATTGGTTCCAACTCATACTCCTGGCTACAGTATATGAAATGAGCCTTCTGTCCAACACCTATTCTTTATAAAGCTTGTCTCTAGTCCACTCCAGCAGAAGAGAGGAGCCAGAGCCTCTTCCATTGGCATCTGATTTGGACTAACAATAGGCTCAGGAATGAAAACAGACAGAGTAACTACTAGTAATAAGGTACCAATCTAGTACTGAGGCAGAGATGATTAAGTGGGAAGTGTGGTACTATAAACAGTGTCAACACCTATGACAAAGCCCCCCAGAAGACTGTACCCCTCAACAGAGTGCTGCATCTCACTTTGATGTTGTCCAGAACCCTTTTAAACTCCAGAGGCTCATCTCTGCCCTCCATGGCAGCAGGATCTAAGCCATCTCCTCCGTAGATGAACTGGATGATGTCACCAGTGGAGCTCCGCACTGTCAGGTCATACTGGGAGCAGAGGTCTTCCAGGGATTTGACCAGCCTTCTCTACAGGAAGAGAAGGAGGCTCAGCTGCCCAGGGAAGACTGCTTCATAGCACACAATCAGACTTGCCATTCAATTTCACGGTTATAGGTCATTTGTTTGCTTGTTTTTCATGGTGCTAAAGATGAACTCAGGGCCTTGGGTGTGCTAGATAAGCACTCTGTCACCAAGCCACATCCCCAGCACGAGGTTACAGGTACTGAAATTACATCAACAGCACTTTATTAGACATTCCTGAAGAGTCCCTCCTTTGCCTGAGAACAACAGGGCCACAAGTGCCTCACTAGCCTGTGCAGTGAGAGGCAGCTTAGGCTCCAACCTCTAGTCTGACCTGTGTCAAGTCTCCCTGCAACAGAAACCTCACCAGCCCCAAGAACTCTGCACACTGCTTTCCTGGGCTGCTTAGCCTTCCCACCCAGCTCCCTATGGTGCAAACTAGTTTTTATGCAAATTCAAGCCAGAGTCCATGCAGACTTCAGTACAGAGAATCAGATGCAAGCCCTCTTTGGGGACAGAGGACAAGGAAGCAGGGTTACAGACTATGAATCAAGGGCAGCAACCATTTCTCAACTATGCTTGGGAAAACCTTCCCCCACCAGCGAGCAGTGTGACTCTGGCCCAGAGAACGAGAGAAATCCTAGAAAACAACCTTGCTCTTGCCAGAACCCACTGCTTCTAGGTTATCCTGGTGCTCTTGGACATTCATACTGCACATGTAAACACCCTAAGTCACAGCTCCCCACACCATGAGTGGAAAAGGCATTCACAGTTCCTTTTGATGAACGTAGCACACCTCAAAACCAAAGGGCAATTCCCAGCAGATGTCCACAGCATCAGGGGATAACAAACAAGGTACAGACAGGGCACTGCCTGCACAAATGACTCCGGCCACTATCTTACCCCCTTCACCTTTATCTGGCTCACTGGCTCATCAAATCCTTGTTTTGCAGTCTGTAAGGTCCTCACTTCCACAGGGGGACAGATAGGACCCAAAGTGGAATCAAGCATGTGCCTCAACAATGCGGCCTGTCACCTTTAACTGGTGTCATAAACAGTCAAAAACATGAACAATTTTGGGGGGCTAGGACTGTGCTCAGCAGTTAATGCACTGGCCTAGCATTAGGGAGGCCCTGGGTCCAATCTCCAGCAACAGAAACACACGAATTTTCTTGCAACATATAGAGCTACTGATGTATCAGGGAGTGGAAATGATCCTGGGGTCTGGAAAGAAATCCTCTGCTGTGACCTACAGAGAGACTCAGAGGGTCAAGTTTTACTGCCACTTGTAAGTGCAGCAAAGAACCCTCTAGCTCAGCCCTGTCATCCTGAAGCTATAATTCCTGGGAGCCATGGAAAGGATGAATAATGAGACCTCAACAGTGGCAAAGTTAGAGTCAGAAACCTCTCAGTAACTGGCAGGCAGTTATCACCCTCATGCCCCAGTCATGCTAGGAAACAGCTAAGGGAGGCTGAATGGTAAGTCCAGGCTACAAGCTCAGCATTCCCCTCTAGGAGACTTAGCCATCTGGGACTCTGGCCTATTCTCTACCTTTCAGAGTACACAGGATAATCTGAGCTCAGTTATTATTAGTTCCAGAGCAGCAATATGTCTAAATGTTCCCTTTCAAAAACAAAATGGGGGTAAATCACAGCTCTTGTACAAAACAGGCAAGCATGCATGCATAAACACAGGAGATCACACAGGAATGCACGCATGCACACACACACACACACACACACACACACACACTCACTCACTCACTCACTGAGCAGGCCGGGCTCACACACAATGCTGTTGCTCTGTGGCCAATGACACTTCCTCAAGTTACCTGCTAGTATCCTGTTACAGAAGTCTTTACAGCAGTGTCTACAAGACCCTCCTGACCAGCCATTGTGTGGAAGAAAAACTCAGTAGGCATTAAGCCAGAGTAAAAGCTATTAGCCACAAAGCTTTTGGCAGCAGGGAGCTAAAGAGAGGTAGGAAAAAAAGAATATCAAGCAAGTTCCAGGTCCAAAATTCTAAAATCCATCCACAGAAGAAAATGTCCCCTGGAGGCTACACACATACCCAGCCAGTGACCCAAGAACTGGCAGGTGCCCTACGCCCTTGCCTACAGGAGAAATAATTTGGACACACCATCTTTGCTAGGGTGCCAGGGCAGGTAAATGGCTCAGAAGAGGAAAATATGAGTTGGAGCTGCTATTCCAGAAGTGTCAAGGACTTCAGAGGGCACCCAAGCCACTCCCTGGGAAGCCACTGTCTTCAAGACATCCTTATTGTGAACCAGTCCTGCACACCTCCAAACCAGATCCACCCGGAGCTAGAGCTACTGAAAAGGTAAAATAGACTGTAGCGATGGCGGTGGACTCTGACATACCAACAGTCACCGAAGAGGCACTTCATATGGGTGAAGACTGACATGAAGTACAACTCAATGCCACAGCCACACATTCTATGTAAACGCCCAGTGAAAATAACCAATGGCTTTAGATCCTGATAAGTCTGTGTTCCTCAGGGGACAATCTAGACAAACAGACCTTCAAGCTTCCACTGCCATTTACCTTTGAATGCTTTTCAAAGTGAGGCAAAGATCTGTTTTCAAAGCCATCTGGAACCCGGGAGCCACTGATGGCTTGCTGTCCCACACAGGCGATCATCTGTGATATGTTAATGAAGGAACCTGGGAACAGGTCAGAAATGGAAACAATAACAGAAGCCAGGCAGGACAGAGGGATAAAATAGAATGTGACACAGCACAACCCTTACTCTCACAGCCTAGAGTCAAGGGACTGAAGGACAGAACTACAGTAACAGTTGGAACCAAGGAAGGGCTCCGGAGCATGTGCAGGTGTGGGGTGGAGGGAAGGGCCACTGGAGTCTTTCAGATGACCGTCAGACTGGCCTCTGGACATGGGGTCTGCAGAGAGAGGAGGATGGGAGAAGGAATCTGAATGTGTGTGGAAGAGTGAGGGAGAAGCAAAGGTAGAGCAGGGGAGACCCCAAGTGTGCACAGGAGCAGGAAGTAGAACATGGGGAAAGGCAGCCAACTTAGAGAGCGGGAATTTTATTTCATAATGAACAAAATGACAGCAATAGAGGCCCTGAAGTTCTGAGTTTGAGCATGGTATTAGGAATCATAATGCTAGAGGGTCTGAGTAAATGAAGTTAAAGAAGTTTGCCACATCTAAGCTAAGCTAGTGATAGAGCACTTGCCTAAGATGCATGAGGCCCTAGGGTTGATCCTCAGCACCACAAGAAAAGAAGAAAGATCACTAAATCTATTACTAAAAATTCCCAGCTTTCTTCTTTTTAATACCAAATTTAATCAAAGCATCTTCAAACTTAGGAACTCGACCACATTACCAATAAATTTTCCGAAAGATGTAAACTATGCAGACTTCCATGATTTAGAGATAGGCACTTGGATGACCCTAGCTGACACTACTACCAATAGTGGAGAGGTGGCTGAGGTGGCCTACCGCAGTGATCAGATTGGTGAATACCCTAACTGTCATCATAGAGCCTTCATGTAGTAAATAATGGAAGCAGATGCAGAGATCCACAGTCAAGCACCAGACTGAGCTCTGGGAGTCCAGTCAAAGAGAAGGAAGAGGGATTCTATGAGCAAGAGGCATCAAGATCATGATGGAGAAATCTATAGAGACAATCGAACCAAGCTATTGGGAACTCATGAACTTTAAACTAATAGCTGTGGAGCCTGCATGAGACTGGACTTGGCCTTCTGCATAAGTGAGACAGTTGTGTAGTTTGGTCTGTTTAAGGGGCTCCTGGCATAGGATCAGGATCTATCCCTGGCACATAAGCTGACTTTTCAGAGACCACTACCTATGATGGTGGACACCTTGCACAGCCTTGATGCAGAGGGGAGGGGCTTGGACCTGACTCAACTGAATGTACCAGGCTTTGCTGACTCCCCACGGGAGGCCTTACCTTTTTGGAGGAGGGGATGAGGAGTTGGTGGGGGTGGAAAGTGGGGGGGGCAGGAGGAGGGATGAGATGGGGATCTGTTGTTGGTATAAAATGAATAAAAAATTTCTTAATAAAGAAAAAGAAAGAAATGAAGAGCCCCTATGAAGTTACCACCATGAAGGACGTTTTCTAGAGCCAAGTCCCTGGCAGGGCACACAAACAGCCAACCTTAGCTCACCTTTGGAGCCACACAGGGCCATGGTGAAGGAGCTGTTGCTCTTGTCTAGCTCTTGGAGGCAGGCACTGCCAGGATAGTCCTGGATCACAGATAGCACCTTCAAGATCAGGGCCTGGGGGAGGGGCAGAGAGGGAAGAAAATGAAGTCCCTGATGGGACATGCTTTGGGTCTGCAGATCACAGATCTTCATATTGACATTTATAGAAAAATCAAGGCTGGGCGGTGGTGGCACATGCCTTTAATCCCAACACTCAGGAGGCAGAGCCAGGCGGATCTCTGTGAGTTCAAGGCCAGCCTGGTCTACAGAGTGAGATCCAGGACAGGCACCAAAATGACACAGAGAAACCTTGTCTCTAAAAACAAAGCCAAACAAAGAAAAAAGAAAAATTGAGAACATTTCATCGTATGTTCAGAAATCTGAACATATGTCAGATTTCTAATTAAAGAAGTTTCCTGAACTCAATCACACAGGCCAAGTTGCACAAAGGCCTTTCTTCTGCAAGGGTCTGGAAGAGTGTGCATAGCAAATTGAAACAAAATTCTACAAAAAATTTCAAATTGTTCATGAAGTAGAATATCTATGGTTTTGTGTATTGCTGTCTACGTGACAGCACGTGGACATCCAGTCGTGTGTGCGCGCACACCTGTAAATGCACAATGCTCATGTGAAGGAGAACTGCTCCCTCTGCTTGTACAGTCTGTCTCTACCTGTTCTCACCAAGCATGCTTTCAATCTGCATGAGCAAAGAATGTGACAAGATGACTCCAGGACACCCTGACCTGTGAGCACAGTCACAGTTCACAATTTAAGGTGCTGAGTCCTCTAGAAGTTGTGGTCCTATTGAGACCTTAATTAATTGTCATGGTGGGTACAGTAAGAAGCCTCCTCTAATATCTCTGTCTAAAACTCAGGAAGACTGAAAAGGAGCAGATTTCCAGGGGATTGGTACACTCCTGGGAGCCCAGCACTCAGGATACTGTGGCAGGACTGTGAATTAGTGACTATGGGTTACAAAGAGAAAGTGTCTGAAAAACCCTCACAAAGAGAAAGAATTCATCTTCCCACCTCTCTTTTAGTTATTGTATTGCTAAACTTCCCCAACCTGGTTTCAAACCCTCTTTAGCAAACTATTTATATGTTCTAAACAGAAAACAAAACACTGGCTCTGAACTCTCCATCTTTCTGCCTCATCCTCCAGGTGGTTGAGATTATAGGTGTGTGCCACCACACCCAGCTGGGAAGACATGATCCTTCAAGAGCCTATCTTCCACACTCTAGGGAGGGAAAAGTGCAAGACACAGGCCATGGAGAAGGCAGAGGATAGGCAGGTATGGCAACGTGTACTTGCAAATCCCAGAACTTGAGGCTGGGGTCTGAAGACCTTAAATTTGTGGACATCCTGAGCTACAGAGTGAGACTGTCATGAAACAGAACAAAACAAAGCCAGTGCCCCAACTCCTGGTCCGTTTGCTTTTGAACTTCAGGCTCCTAGAGAAGGATAGATTTTGATGTGGCCAGCTCAGTGCTCATGTTTCAAACATGAGGAGTCTGTGGCCTGGGTGAGACAATCCAACATGAGTATTTCCTATCCTGTATCCAAGTCATGGTAATAATGATCAACACACTGAGCGCTGGTGTGGTGTCTGTGGGAGGATGCTGCAAAGAGGGAGGGCTGAGGACCTGAGGGACAGTCAGAGCAGCCCCAGTGAAGCACAGCCCCATGCTGTCAAATGAACAGGTACCCATGTTTTTATACCAGAGTGTGAATGCTAAAAGAGCAAAGGTCCCACACTGCCAAACAAACAAGAACACATTGCAGGAACGGGACAAGAACGCGTCCCTTCTTGCTTCTCGGCCACCTTCTCTTCATGGCTTTTGGCCCATCCCAAACACACTGTAAGCAGGACAGCTGACCACGCCGATCTGGAGGGCAGTCTCACCTCTAGTGTCTCCTCAGCAGTGCAGCCTGGCTGCTGCTGCAGCTTGCCTGTGTTCAGGGCTTCGATGTATTCATCGCACTTCTTGTAGGCAGCATTCAGTAGCTCATACTTGGCCTTCAGCAGTCCCTGGCCAGGTGTGACATCACCAATCCCGATGGAGAAGCCACGGTTAGCTGAGGAAGAATTGGCGGGCAGAGCAAACGAGCCATAACCATTAGTGTCCAGCTGTCAGGAAGAGCTCATCCCTGCTGCCTGCCCTCCTCCTCTCAGAAATCACTCTCCAAGAGAAGAGGAGGAAGGCTGGGGTCTAACTCAGTGGAGAGAGAGCGAGAGAGGGAGAGAGGAAGAGAGCGAGAGCGAGAGCGAGAGCGAGAGCGAGAGCGAGAGCGAGAGAGAGAGAGAGAGCACTATGTGAATCTGGGTTTACTTCCCAATAGGAAAAAAAGGCAAATATAAACGCCATCTTTGGTAGAATAGGACTAAGCTGTGAAGAAGTGGGTGGGTGACTGAGTGTGCAGTCTTAGTTGCACAGGGAAGGAGAGGCCCTTTCAGTGTCTTCAGGTAGAGAACCAACAAGAAGTCTAGAGAGGCTTGGAAGTGAGACCACTAGTTCCTGCAGACACAGAGATGAATGTATTGGAGACAAGGAGAATGGGTGGAGAGTCTGTGTAAGGAACTGGCTCTGGGCTTTGCTCGGAAGGAAGATGGCAGTTCACGTCCTCAGGGAAGACCCAAGGGTTCTGGATTGGAGAATACCACTCACGGCCGGATAGGACGACAAAAGACTGGAGAACCATCTGTGCAATATATTATGGCAGCCCTGAGCTCCCGCCTTGGCCAGCTTCCATGGTTCTATCCCCAGGGTGGGAGACTGAAACTAGAAGAGATGTCTCTGAGGAAATGAAGCCTCCCTAGAGAAAACTGTTATTGACGGGGTAAGTGGTGGCCCTGCAGTGAGAAGGTTGGTTCTCAGCTCAAACCAAAGAACCTTAACAATAAACCAAGGACCATAAACCCTGCAGCTCTATTTCCAGTCAGTGATTAGTCTCACACCCCAAGGATGAGTGGATAACCAAGAACAACATGGATTTTATGCATTTTAGGGTAGTTCTGTTTTTGGTTTTTGTTTTTGTTTTTAGTTTTTTGAGACAGGGTTTCTCTGTGTAGCTTTGCGCCTTTCTTGGAACTCACTTTGGAGACCAGGCTGGCCTCGAACTCACAGAGATCCGCCTGCCTCCGCCTCTGAGTGCTGGGATTAAAGGCGTGCCCCACCACCGCCTGGCCTGTTTTTGTGTGTGTGTGTATATATATAATATATATATATATAGTGTTCTGCATGTATGCTTGCATGCCAGAAGAGGGCACCAGATCTCATTACAGATGGTTGTGAGCCATCATGTGGTTACTGGGAATTGAACCCAGGACCTCTGAGCTCTTAACCTCTCAGCCATCTCTCCTGCCCTTTAAGGCAGTTTTTAACATGAAATACGAGACTACAAATACAAAAGGAAAGGACATGGAAAATTCAGCGAGCAAATATGAAAATACTTAGTAAAACTCCTTCAGAGCAGTCAAAGTCAAATCCAGAGATTAGAGTGAGGCAGCTCCAGCCTGGTGTGGCAGCGCACGCCCTTATTCCCAGTACTTGGGAGGTAGAGATAGGCAGATCCCCATGAGGATGAGGCCAGCCTGGTCTACATACCATTTTCCAGGTCAGTGGGGGCTACATAGTGAGATCCTGTCTTGAAATCATAAACAAATAAAACAGAGGAAGCTGGGGAAAATCCTAATGTAGAGAACAGGCAATGCCCCACTTAATCTGCAAATACTAATCATGGGAACTTTTGTCATAGAAACATTTCAAATCAACAGAAATGATAAAAAACAAAAGGAGTAAATAAAGTCATAGATTTTTTAAAAAAAGGTAAAAAAAAAAATTTAAAAAGCAGAATTGATCCAGTAACTGGGAATACAATTAACACAAGTTCCAAACAGAAAGCAATGGAGATAAAATTTCAAGGAAATCATAAGAAAACTTCCACAAAGAAGGACACTGCTGCAAAACACCAATACATGTAAAAAAATAATTTTTTAAAGAAGAAGCCTAGGTAATACGTGAGAACAGAAAGAAATTAAAGATTGGGGAACCTGTACACCCTCAAGTATTTCAATCTTCTCAGCATCACCAAGAGTGGGGTAGCCAGATCACATGAATATCTCCAAACAAGCCAAGAGCAATAACCAGCACCATCTATGCATCAGCCCTGCAAAAAGCTGAGCCTGAATCTGGTGAGTCTTTAGGCTCATCTTAAGCTCACAAGGATGAAAAGCAGTAGCAGCAGTGAAGCCACATCTGCAGGGGGCCCCCAGCCCTCAGCATTCTTCAAAGTCATGCTGCCCCTAAGCCTGTGGCACTCAACACTCTGCAAGAGACCCACTGTGCAAGTCTCTTCAGCATTTTAGGTGCTAAGTTTCCTTTCTTTTTTTCTTTTCAAAAGTCTAAGTTTCTCCGTGTAACAGTCCTGACTGTCCTAGACCTGACACCTTAGATCAGGCTGGCCTTGAACTCACAGAGATCCATCTGCCTCTGCCTTCTAAGTGTTGGGATTAAAGGCATGCACCACCACCACCTGGCTTCAGTTGCTAAATTAACAGGCAAAAGTAAATAAAATCAATTTTTGCCTATTTTATATAAAGCTGTGTACACAACACACACATTTTCCTTTGCAAAATGAAATCATTCCAGGGATTTTCACTCCAACTCTCAATTAGATCTGTGTCACAGTAATGTTGTGTATGAACCTTATACCTCACATCTTAAAAACACTGAAGGGAGGGGCTGGAGATGGTTCTGAGGTTCGAAGCACTTGCTACTCCAGAGCACTTCCAGTTTGCTTCTCAGCACCCATTTTAGGCCTCTCACAACTGCCTACAGTTCCAGTCCAGGGGATCCCATGCCCTCTTCGGGTCTCTACACTTTCCTGCACACATGTGGCATACATCAGACACACCCACCCACACATATGTATACATAAAATGACGATGAAATCAAGTCAAAATTCAAGTTTTACTCCTGACAATCTGACTTTGATCTCTGGGATCTCACAGAAATCCACATGTCTCTGCCTCCTGAGGACTGGGATGAAAGGTATGTGCCACCACTGCCTGGCGAGACCCTATTTTTAACAAGGGGGTACTGGGAGCTGGAGGTACAGCTCAGCAGTACATAGGGCCCTGGATTCAGTCTCCAGATCCAGGAGAGATAGAAGTTAAAATATAAAAGTATTTGTTTTAGAATCGTAGAACTACAGTAATATTCTTTCTTCTATGGGATCCTTAAAACCCTCACGACACAAGCCACTGGTGGTCACCTCACCTGGCTGTCAAGCCAGACTTGGCGAAATGAGCACCAATGAGAGATCCTCAAGAGCCCAGTGACCTAGAAAACAAGCTGTTCGTATCTCAAGCGAGTCTGTGTATCTAGGTCTAATAACGTCCCTTGTAAGAGAACAATACTTCATGCAAATGCAGTGATCAGAGACAATGACAGACACAGGACTAGTCAATTTAAACATCTACATTCTACATGCCAAAATGCCCGTCAGTGTATCTAGAATGCATTCCATGGTTCTGGTGAACAGTACCGTCAGGCAGGTTAATCCCACACAACAGGGAAAGCATTACCTTTTCATCTGCATGTGTCTCTGCTGGATGAAATTGGCTCCTGGGTGAACATCAGGGCCATTTCGAACCAGTTTCCTCAAAAAATTGATGTTTGCTTTGTTCACCTACAGGACCGTGATAAAAACCACAGTAAGACAGTTTCCTGTCTATAAGCGAGCCAACAGTACTCAGTTGTTCACAGCATAGGGTCTAATGACAGAGAGCTACCACGGGGCAGCTGTGGCCCCCAGTCGTGACTGAAGTTGCAGGAACAGCAAACTGGCAGACAGCAGCCTAGATCTAAAGAGGCTTGGCTAAGTCTTTCTCGGTCTCTAATCTCCCTATGTGTACTGAACTGCACAGTACTGTGAATGCAATCTGTGGCAACTTCATCTGCCAATTTTCACCAGGCTCTAAGGCTTAGAAGATATGGCAGCAGTACTATGGGCTGTTGTGCTCTGTAACTTCTTGGTCAATGGTTTAATGGGAAAGAATTCTTCCTTCAAATGAGGACACTTGGAACAGATTCATGACAAGCATTGACGATCCAGACTGTCTGTAAACCTCAGGCATGCAGCTAATCAGCAAGCTTTTATTACCAGGCACTGCGGTGGTCTAAGTCTCTATGTGGAGCATAGAGTTGGGGAGCACTGTATCCACCATCTTATACTCAGAGTGTGAACTGAATGCAGACTGCTGCAGGCTTTCTCACTGTATCCACCATCTTATACTCAGAGTATGAACTCAATGCAGACTGCTGCAGCCTTTCTCACTGTAACCACCATCTTATACTCAGAGTGTGAACTGAATGCAGACTGCCGCAGGCTTTCTCACTGTATCCACCATCTTATACTCAGAGTGTGAACTGAATGCAGACTGCCGCAGGCTTTCTCACTGTATCCACCATCTTATACTCAGAGTATGAACTGAATGCAGACTGCCGCAGGCTTTCTCACTGTATCCACTAGAGTATGAACTGAATGCAGACTGCTGCAGCCTTTCTCACTGTAACCACCATCTTCTACTCAGAGTGTGAACTGAATACAGACTGCCGCAGGCTTTCTCACTGTATCCACCATCTTATACTCAGAGTGTGAACTGAATGCAGACTGCCGCAGGCTTTCTCACTGTATCCACCATCTTATACTCAGAGTGTGAACTGAATGCAGACTGCCGCAGGCTTTCTCACTGTATCCACCATCTTATACTCAGAGTATGAACTGAATGCAGACTGCCGCAGGCTTTCTCACTGTATCCACCATCTTATACTCAGAGTGTGAACTGAATGCAGACTGCCGCAGGCTTTCTCACTGTATCCACCATCTTATACTCAGAGTGTGAACTGAATGCAGACTGCCACAGGCTTTCTCACTGTATCCACCATCTTATACTCAGAGTGTGAACTGAATGCAGACTGCTGCAGGCTTTCTGGTTGAGCAGAAACAGCTTTCAAATGATCAGATTCTTTGACTCAATCATTTACAGTTAAAAACTAACAACCCACACCAAGAAAACTAGGAAGAAGAACTGATTGTTTTTATTATTTGGACAATGTTGTGACCAGAAGTTTCTGGATGGCTAGACCACAAAATGTACAAACAAATTGGAGCACTGCTTATTTTATTAAATATTTTTAAATAACACTTCAGGAAAATGATTTCAGTGAAATACTTTAGAATGTGAGGATTAAACTAACAAAGGTGTTGAAAGTATTGTCAATAGGGAAAAAAGCTGCAGCATAGAATGTGAAATGGATGCATTAATAAACAGCAAGCATGATACAAGAATCATTTCAAAGACAACACCCCAAAAACTGTCACTCATCTCAAATGCTCCCATCACCAAACTATGAAAACCAGAATGGCTAGGTGACACTGACTGAACTGATCATGGACTGAGTGGGTTTGGTGTGTGGGGAAAGCCTGAGGTAGATGGGCATGCCCTTTTGTTTTAAAACACTGCTGAATGGGCTTAGGATGAGGTCAGTTGACCTCCCAGCTATGAGGCCCCAGTTTCATCTCTAACATTAGGGAAAAAAGAAAATTAAAATGCATAAAAGCAAACAGCAGATTCTTTTGCAGATATAAAAATGCTTTCTTTTTTCTTTTGCACCTGTCTCTAACTGACAGCGATATGGTAAGAGCTGGTGAGATGGCTCATTGGTTTGGTAAAAGCACTTGCCAGCAGGTTTGAGGACCTAAGCTCCATCAGTAGAACTCAGTGTGGGAAGAACTGACTCCTGAAATTTGTCCTTTGACCTCCACATGCACACTCTAGGACATGTGCACTCACACTCATGCATGTGTGCACACACATACACTAAAAATAAGATCAGAATACAAAGATAGTAACTTAAGTACTTTATCCATCACCCCTTTAAAAACTTAAAAAGTTGAGCCAGGCATGGTGGCACAGGCCTTTGAGAGGCAGAGGCAGGCAGAGCTCTGTCAGTTCAAAGCCACCTCGTTCTACATAGTAAGTTCCAGGACAGACAGTTACATAGAGAGAGACCTTGTCTCAAACAAACAAACAAACAAACAAACAAAAACCAAGAACACTTAAAAATAAACCTATTATTGAATATAGCTATTTTACAAGAATTGTCTCCTTAGGGTCAGTGAGATTCCATTTATGGTCTGTGGAGCAGGGTGTAGGTCAGTGGTCCAGTGCTTACATGCCTGGCCCACATGGTCCCAGGCTGGATCTCTACCTCTTCAACAAACAAATGAAAACCCAACAACCTCCAGCTACAGCTATGACTGTACCAGTGTAGATGTTACAGAGGTTGTGTGTGTTTAACAAAGTAGAATGAGCTGGAGAGATGGCTCAGCAGTTAAGAGTACTGGCTGATCTTCCAGAGGTCCTAAGTTCAATTCCCAGCAACCACAGTGTAGCTCACAACCATCTATAATGGGTTCTGATGTCCCCTTCTGGCATGCAGATGTACATGCAGACAGAGCACTCATTTAAAAAAAAAAAACATAAACAAAGTGGAATGAGATATTTTCACAAAGCTGTGTGGGTTTCTGGGGACTTGCCTCTATATGTAGCACGAACTATCAAAATGGAAATACTGGATTGGAAACAAAGAACTGGGCAGCTGAATGGTATTTATCTTCTCAGGAAAAGTTAGAATTGTGGCCACATGAACTGGCACAGCTACTTCAGCAATCAGGAGGTTGGGGTCAGGTGAGATGACTATTTGGTCAGAAAAATCCACCCTTTTCCCTGACAGATTACCTCTAAATCAATTTAAAATCAAAAACACCATAAGTTCCATAACATGCCCTGTGCTGTTTCTGGGGATCTGAACAGACATATATTCCCTCAGTAGGTAACAATGGTAGGTAGATCTTGTCAGGAACCTACCCTGCTTCCCCTTCAGGAGCTGGACAAAGCCTCCAGTCCACTTCTTGGGGCCCATGTTGAGGGGGGATGCCAGAGAGCTCACTGTTGATGTAGACGGCACACTGCAGCTGCAGGAAATCCCAGTCCTCCATGATCATCTGCGTCTTGGCTCCTGAGATCCGGTGCTACGAGTACAGAAAGATCAGAAACAAACCTGCTCTCTGAGTTTCCTTGCATTCTAGTGAGCTAACATCTCTAGATGCACACAGTGCAGAATGCACAAGTTAACGGGAAACACTGACCTTTTTAATAACATCATTTAGGAAAATGATCTCTGTCAGTTTCATTGTCAAGTCATCTTCATTGGTTCCTGACTTCAAATCATTCACGACAGAGGATCTGATACACAAGGGAGGCACCAAAAGTCGGGTGAGAATCAAATCAGAGGGCTTTCCAGCTTCTGGGTTCATCAGAAGTAAAGGGACATCTTCAGCGGGGATGCGCTTAAACAAATTCAGAACAACTAAGGGATTCAAGTTCTCCTATAGGAAGTAGGAAGGAAGGAAGGAGATAGGAGGTGAGTTTCCTAGGGGTTGGTAAAGTTATCTGTTGTGTCATGTGTTGGGTCCACACTGTCCTTGGAAGGAACAGGTGCACTCTAGGATGAATTTTAGCCTTTGCTGCTGCAGGGGAGTGAGCCTCTGTCAAACTGACTCACTGTAGCTTTGCAAAGGACTTTTTTTTAATGGTATACAGTTCACATCTTTTGCAAGTCAATTTCTGCATACCAAAACCTCCTATCTGAAGCTCCCCAAAGATACAGAAGCCACAGCAATTCCCAGCCACAGGACATCTCAGTTTGCTGAGTCCTCCTGTAACCAAGTTTCACATAGACTTTGAATCTTTAGGAAACTCTCAGATAAGATTAACATACTTCAAACAGAAGGTACTGGACACAAAAGGTAGCACTCACAAAAGGCAGATCAAAGCCAGGTGCCAACACTCTGGAATCAAACCAGCTGCAGAACTCTGCAGGAACTCTAGATACAGTTATCCTTCCCTATGTTTGCTTTTCTGAAGACAGGATCCGACGCAGCCTCAAACTTGCTATGTGGTGGAGACTTGCCTAGGGCAAGCTGGCCATGAACCCTAGGGTTCTTCGAGTCTCCACTTCTCCAGAGTTGGGACTATAAATATATACCACCACACTAGCTCCCTGACCACATGTGGGTTCTGGATAGTCAACAGAAATCCTTTTGCAAGCACCTAACTACTGGTTTTGTTTTCTTTTTATTATAATCAATTTTTTTCTTAATAAGTTTATATTACCTTTGAATTAAGTTCATTAGTATAAGTGTTATGTTGTGGAGGATGGGAAGGGCTCACAACACTCCACCCTGGCTAAGGAGCCATTGCTAGTTTATGGCTTTTAGGAAAGGGAGAGCCAGTTCTCTTTAAGGGTGTGGCTCCTGGTGGGTTAACCGTGTTCCAGCAGATGATCCCATACTCTTGAGATATGGGCAGCATAAATTTGACTTGGTGGGTTATTTAAAAGAGAGAGAGAACATGAGATAAGCAGTGGAGCTGAGGGGATTTAGGGGAAGAGTATGATGTGAATATAATGAAAATATATTGTATGTATATATGACATTCTTAAAGAATTGACAAATATATTATATTTAAAATGTTAAGCTACGAATCACTAACTTATTAAGAACTCTGAAAATTACTAGTGATCCAAAAATCCTAAGAATGGAGCTGGGCATGGTGTTACACACCTTTAATCCCTGCTTTTCTAGGCAGAGGCAGGCCAGCCTGGTCTACATAGTAAGCTCCAGGACAGCCAGGACTACATAGAGCAGTGGTTCTCAACCTTCTTGATGCTTTGTCTCTTTAATACAGTTCCTCATGTTGGGGTGACCCCCAGCCATTCAGTTATTTTTGTTGTAACTTCATAACTGTAATTTTGCTATTGTTATGAATTGTAATGTAAATATCTGTCATTTCCGATGGTCTAAGATGACCCCTGTGAAAGGGTTGTTCGACCCCTGGGGGCAAGACCCACAGTTTGAGAACCACTGACATAGAAAGACCCTCCCTCAAAATCAAACAAACAAACAAAAAATGGTCATTGTGTATCATGGTTTCTACTAAATTTTCTGGGGATTTTATTAACTGAATCTTAAGTTTCAATAATGAAATGTTATACTTAAGTTGACTTTAACAAACATTTTCTCTGAGGATCTAGGAGAGAAACAAAGTTAGAAAAAAGCATCTGAATAGCTACTGCCATCAGAATCCCAGAGCATGGAAGGCATCTGTGGTTCAGCAGAGATGACACCAACTACAGAGAGTGGTAGAGGCCCTCACCAAACACCCTACCTTAGCTCCCGTCTTCCAGCCATGAACGCCTCCCTACCATCTGAGAAAATAAGGTAGGAAATCTTTTTTTTTTTAATTGGCCATTCAGTTCTTTATTAAACCATCAGGTGTTTTAGACAGACACAGTATCACAGCTTCACAGAGTATCACAAGTGCAATATAAACAAAAGTAACACACCTTAAAATAATATTCTACAACAGAGAAAGAACGAAAGAAAAAATCCTGCATTGTTACAGGGTTTTACACAATGTTGAAAGGAAGGGAATGGCTCAGTTACCTTTAGCCTACTGGCTATGGGTGGGTTAGGACTTCTGTTGGTCTTTTCTGTGTCGAACACACAGATTGCAAGCCCAGTGCCACTTTAAGATCTTTGGCAGCAGTTAACTCTGCAGCTCACACACGATTGAGCCTGTATGATAATGAGTATTCAGAGACAGGTAATGTCTGGGGGGCACTCACCAACCTAAGACAGAGCGCCTGTGTGGCCTGGGCAGGTGTCTCCATGACGCGTAAGGTGACCTGCTGACATTCCATGCAACCTAAGTCAGAAGCTCATTTTTCAGTAAAAGAGGAGAACTGTAGGTCCCTGGCCCCCGTTTTGGGTAACTGTTGCCTTGCTTGGTAGGAAATCTTGAAGAGCATTGAGAAATGGTAGGAAGAGAACAGAGGCCTCAGCTGAGAATCTGTCAGAGCTGGACAGGACACTGGCATGCCAGGAAACTGAAAGGCTAGAGGACTGGAAAGTCTAGAAACCACTTACTAGAAGAGCAGTTCTCCAAGAGTGACACAACAGCCTGCCAGGGGCACTGGGTCATGTACAGGCTTTCTTCCTTCCATTTTTTCCAAAAACAAACAAACAATAAACAAACAAAAACACAGTAAAACTATAAAAGGTCAAATAGATTATCTAGCAATACTATGCCACTTTGCATAAAAGACTTAACATCCTCAAGTTTAGTATCTGTTTATGAGTGCTGGGGTGTTGAAACCAATGTTCCATGGAGTGATGACTGTTCATAAACCATGCAGAGAATCAAAATGACATGGAATGGTGTAGTCTGGGGGCACAACAGGGTCTCTACAGAAAGATTCTCTGCAAAACTGACCTTCCAGCTGAATTCCAAGTAGGAAAGGAGCCCGTACACAAGGCAATTAGAAGAATGAACATTGGAAGCAGAAGACAGATCCCTGGGCCCACCCACTCTGGGCATCATCAAGCAACCACATGCAAGCAGCACAATGGGGCACAGACAGCTAGCTAAGGGTACAGGATGGCTCTAGCAAGGCCTGCAGGAGAGCCAAGGCTTGGGAATCAGAAGAGTATTAAGTGTCAGTGTAATAGAGAGCTACTGGAAGATCCAAGTGACCAATCTAGTTTTCTTTTGAAATGAAGGGTCTTGCTATGTAGCTCCCACTAGCCTCAAATTTATGATCCTCCTGCCTTGGCCTGAGTGCTGGGATTATGGGCCTGTACCATCACAATTGACCTCATCTGCATTCTAACAGTATCCTGGGGCTGCTGTGAGACAAAGTATTTTAAGTGTATAGGGTGGGTGTGAAGTACTGGTAGGGGTGGATACTGAGAACAGCTGGGAGGTCACCCAGGTAAGACATCTGTTCTAGTGAATGTCAGCCACACACAAACAATGTCCATCTAATTTCTCTCTTACCTCCATCTCTACTCTTTTTTCGACTTTACACACTAAGCCTCTTTGAATCCACTTTTCTCCATGTCCCTACACCCATCCTCAGGTCCCCACCCACAGTTCAGGCCATCATCATTCCCAGTCTGGATCCCTGCCATGGCCTCCCAGAAGAAGGAATCTTACTCAAACGCTGGCCTGGTCAAACACTTCAAGAGTCTGACACTCCTTGCAAGACTCACACAGTATAAGTCCCCTGCTTCACTTCTATCAGCCCACCTTGTCCTTCCAATAGCGTTTTGAAAAAGGCCTGGTCTGTGGTGCTCCCATTATCCCCTCTGTGTGTTGTTGCATTTGCCGCAACCATGGCTGATTTGACTACTCTCCACTAGACCAAGCAGCAAATGCTGCATTCATGTGGGCTCTTTAGTGCTCAACACTGGTCTCAGGACTCTCTCGTGCTTCTTAAAAATGAATGGATTTGCCTTAACAAACAAACTAACAGAAAACTCATAAGGAAGGTCTATGGTTTAATAATTAAGCTGTGAAGCAGAGGGCCCAGAACAGCAGCTTGGATCTCAGCCTGCCGCCTAGCCGCTGTGAACCCACTTTCTAGCTGACAACCTCGGGTCAGCACACACTGTCTCCTCGTGCCAGGGAAAAGTTCCTGAGAGGAGTCAGCGCGGGGCCTCGGGAGGTGGCATCCTGGCTCAGGACGCCCGTTCTGACACTGCTCGGTCCGTCCCACTTTCTCAGCCACAGTTCAGGGACCCGGTAAGATCTGAAATCCCATCCTGGAACTTCTCTCTTCTCTCTCTTCACAACTGTCCCTCACCTGGAACCCTCTGGGACCCGGGACCCCAGCCTCCACCCCCAGCCGCGCCTTACATTTTCTTGGCTACATCCGTCTCCCGGAACTGCTCCTTCACCATGGTGCCGGCTGCCGGGCGCCCTTCTCCAGGCTCGGACTACAGAAACCACTGTCGCTGCAGCTTCCCGGGCACTGCTGGATTTAGAGCTCAGAGAGCAGCCGCTGTCCCTCGGGCCACCGTACAGCGCCGCACGTGCCGCTTCCTCTTCTGCCACGGGGTCCGTCTAGAGAGGCTTTGCACATGCTGCTTTGCGACCTCCCGCTACACCGCCACCTACTGGCAACTGCATAGAATGCACCAGGACGCGCTAATCAAAAAAGAAAAAAAAAATTCCCTTTCTGGTGGGTTTCTCAAAATGACAGTGAAGTGCTGCACTTTGTTATCTTAAAGCCAATAGATAGATAGATAGATAGATAGATAGATAGATAGATAGATAGATAGATAGATAGATAGATAGATAGATAGATAGATAGATAGATAGATAGATAGATAGAGATTAAATAAATAAATAAATAAATATATCAAATGAAAAACACAAAATCAATATTTTGTGAATGAAGAGCATTGGAAACCAAAATCTACCTGCCAAAGAAAATAGATTGTTACTTCACTAAATCTATTACTGAAAATTCTCAGTTGTCTTCTTTTTTATTTTATTTTTTCTTTGTTTTATCTCTTTATTAAGAAATTTTTTATTCATTTATATACTATCCACAGATTCCCCCTCTTATTCCTCCTCTTGCTCTATCCCATCCTCCCCCACCACAGAACCCCCCATTTCCACCTCCAAATAGGTAAGGCCTCCCATGGGGAGTCAACAAAGCCTGGTACATTCAATTGAAGGAGGTCCAAGCCCCTCCCCCTTCATCAAGGCTGTGCAAGGTGTCCCACCATAGGTAATGGGCTCCAAAAAGCCAGCTCATGCACCAGGGATGGATCCTGATCCTATTGCCAGGAGCCTTAAACAGACCAAGCTACACAACTGTCTTGCTTGTGGAAGAGGGCCTAGTCCAGTCCCATGCAGGCTCCACAGCTGTTGGTCTAAAGTTCATATGGAAAAACAAAAACCCAGGATAGTTAAAACAATTCTGTACAATAAAGAAACCTCTGGAGGTATCACCACCCCGGACCTCAACCTCTACTTTAGAGCTATAGTAATAAAAACAGCTTGGTATTAGCATAAAAATGAAAATGTAGACCAATGGAATCGAATTAAAGACCCTGACATTAATTAATATGCACACCTATGAACACATGATTTTTGACAAAGAAGACAAAACTGCACAGTAGGGGGAAAAAGCATATTCAACAAATGGTTCTGGCATAACTGAATGGCAACATGCAGAAGATTGCATATAGATTCATATCTATTGCCATATACAAAACTCAAGTCCAAGTAGATCAAAGACCTCAACATAAATCCAGTTACACTGAACCTGGTAGAAGAGAAAGTGGGAGGTAGCCTGGAACACATTGACACAGGAGATCACTTCCTAAATATAACACCAGTAGCACAGACACTAAGAGCAACAATTAATAAATGGGACTTCCTAAAACTGAGAGGCTTCTGTAAGGCAAAGGACATAGTAAATAAGACAAAACGAGAGCCTACAGAATCGGAAAAGATCTTCACCAACCCCACAAATGACAGAGGGCCGATCTCCAAAATATATAAAGAACTCAAGAAACTAGATATCAAAACACTAAACAATCCAATTAGAAATCCAATTTAAAAATGAACTTTCATTTATTAACATTAAATTTGGTCAAAGCAGCTTCAAACTCTGGAACTCAGCCACATTAACAATCATTCTGTCCAAAAGACTTAAATTGCCACCACCCAAGTCAAACAAAAACTCAGTCTTCCATGATTTAGAGACAGGCACTTAAAAAAGTGAAGAGCTTCCATGAAATTAAACCACCAAAGACACGCTCTAGAGCCAAGCCACTGACAGGGCGTACAAACAGCTAACCCTGGGGCCTTAGCTTACCTTTGGAGCCACACACGGCCATAGTGAGTGGGCTGTTGCTCTTATCCAGCTCTTAGAGGCAGGTACTGCCAAAGTGGTCCTAGATCACAAACAGCTCCTTCAGGATCAGGGGCTGGGTGAGGGACAGAGGAGGGAAGAATATGTAGTCTATGAGGTGCCAGACTCTGGCTCTGCAGATCACAATCCTTCAATCCTACATTTATAGAAGTTTCGAGAACATTTCATCAGGATGTCAGATTTCCAATCAATAAAGTTTCCTGAGTTAAGATAATCAAAAAGCTGAAGCTGCACAAAGTCCTTTCTTCTCTTATCCTTAGTTCTAAGACTGCAACTCTATCGATTAGTCTCTTCTAATTGATAGATAATTCTCTTATCACTTCTGCTCCTTCTCCAAGCTGACTATAGGTTGGGGCACAGCCCTCTGAACTATCTTTCCCCTAACCCAAGCAGTACCTAGGCACTCCTGGAGTACACACACTGCTGGTGATAAATGGGCTGAGAATGGCATGAACTAGTTACCAGCCCAGTCTTCAGCCCTGTTACTGAGCATCTCAGTAGGGACCTAGAGGCTGCAGCATCTTAAGGATTCTGTGTTGAATGTAGGTGGTGGTATAGAGCATTCTGGGGTGTCCAGAGCTGTCATCCATATCCACAAGCACAGGGGAAAGGAGAAGTTCAAGCTTCTGGTAGAAGGCGACAACCTGCAGGCAGTCATGGCCACCAATAGTGTGAAAGGCACCCAAAACACTTCCAGTAACACCTATGAGGTACCATTGCATCTGGACCCTCAGCCAATACACAGCAATTTCCTGTCCCTGGCATTTGCTTCTCCAACAATTACAAAACAATCTGCTTGGGCAAATAGAGCCCAAACACTTTTGCTTTGTGGTTGTCAACTGGGAAGAACTAGGAGTGAAAGAGAAAAAGAGAAAGAAAGAAAGAAAGAAAGAAAGAAAGAAAGAAAGAAAGAAAGAAAGAAAGAAAGAAAGAAAGAAAGAAAGAAAGAAAGAGAGAAAGAAAGAAAGGAAGGAAGGAAGGAAAAAAGAAAGAAAGAAAGAAAGAAAGAAAGAAAGAAAGAAAGAAAGAAAGAAAGAAAGAAAGAAAGAAAGAAGAAAAAGATAGAAAAAAAGCACCCTCTCTGGCAAAATTGTAATGAGCCTTGTGAAAAGTTCAAGGACAAGAGGCTTCGGGCTTGTGTAGTCCTTGATTAGGGGGATTCTGCAGCAAAGTGGCCACCTGAGCCCGGCTCCAGGTCAGATGAGGGACAATGTCATAGGGACCTTGGACGACTAGGCAGGGATTCCAGGCAGGTCTTCTGGGCTCCAGGACCCTCACCTTGATGCTAAATTCAGGGGAAATTGGAGCTTGAATTCACTTCCTTCCACATTTTAGTGTGCCTTATTTTTGGTGCTGAGAATGGAAACAGGCCCTTCCATGTGCTCTATCACAGAGCCATACCTCCAATCTGATTTGACAGTTCTTTTCTGTTCCTTTTTGAAAATTTCTTTTCTCTTTTTTATTTTTACAAATTATTATTCTGTGTATGATCACATGGGGAGTGCAGAAGACAACTTTGTTCAGTCTCATTTTTATTTTCGCTCCACGTTTAAGAAAATGCTGGGGATTAAACTTATGTCTCCAGGTTTGTGCAACAAGCCTTTACCAGCTGAGCCATTTCATAAGCCCCTGACTTGCATTTGTATCTTATTTTAATTTTTGTTTTTCCCCTTTTTAATGTTTATTTCATTATTTTATGTATATGGGTGTTTTTCCTGCAGGTATGTTTGAGCACTGCATGTGTTCCTGGTGCCTGAAGAGGGTAGAAGAATGTGTTTGAACCTCGGTATGGTGGCTGGGACTTAAACCCTCATCCTCTACAAAAGAAGCCAGTGCTCTTAACTGCTGATACAACTCTCCAACACACTTTTTTTGTTTGTTTGTTTTTGGAGATTGTGTCTCACTATGAGGCTCTGGCTGTCCTGGACTCAGTAGACAAGCAGGCCTCAAACTCACCGACATCTACCTGCCACTGCCTTCTGAGTGCTGGGATCAAAGGCATGGGCCACCATGTCCTACTTCTGACTCACATGTTTAAAGTGCTTACTGTACAGTGGGTCCTGTGCTAGCATTGAGGATGAGCACTAGACAACAAATCAAACCTCACATTGCTTCCACCTCCCTGGGAGACAGACAGCAAGCAAAATGAAACACACCCAGGTTAGAAGGAGGCTCCAGTGTCAGAAGGGCTAAAGATGCTCAGATCAGCTCCAGCCCACAATGACACCAGTGCTGGGATACTTCAGCATTGTCATAGTCATGGTCATGGGGCTCAAGACAAGTTTAGAATGGGAGAAGGTAGAGGGATGAGGTAAGAATTGACCAAGACTTTATACAGAGCAGTGATGACCAGTATGTGTTCTGCTAAATCCTACATACAGACTTCCAGCTCTGGATGACTCCCAGGGCATGCAGAGTGGTGACTAGAACTTGAGACTTGGACATTCTGGTCTAGATCCACTTCTTAGGGGCCACTGGATTGAGTGTCAAACTTGAAAATTCATTTGTCTACCAGGTAGTATTTTAAAATGTCTGAATGAGTTGTGAGACAGGGTAAGATAGCTCGGGAATTTTGCTGTTGTTTAAACTGGGTTGTGTGCATTGTGTGGGTGTTTGTGATATGTGTGCACATGTGTTTTTGTGAGTGTGATCATGGGTGTTGTGGTCAGTGGATGGTCTTAGGTGTTGCTTCTTACCTTCTACCAAGAGATTGGGCCTCTTTGGATTGTATTTTTAGTGTGTATAGGGAGAGGTCAGTGCATGCCATTGCTTGCATGTGGAGATCAGAAGAGAACTTTGGGAGTCTGTCCTCTCCTTCCAACTTTACATGAGTTCCAGGGAACAAACTTAGGTCGTCAGGATTGATGGCAAGTTCTTTTACCAGCTGAGACATCTAAGTTGCTCCTCTTTATTGTTTTTGCCACTGTGGGTGCCTGGCTTATTTCTAATATTAACCCCTGCTGATGATATACAGCTCAGAATTAACTTTATTAGAGTCCAGTCATGCCTAATGTGTGAGCTGAATGAGTCAGCCAGGTCTGTTCAGCATGGGAACATGGTTGTTTAAGATTTATTTTTATTTATTTATGTGTGTGTATGTGGGGGGGGGAAGGAATCTGTTTGTGTGGATTCTACATATGTGAGACTGTTCCAGGGAAGAAGACTTTGTCAGATCTTATGCAGCTGGAATTGGAGGCAGTTGTAAGCCACCCCACACACGTGCTGAGACCAAAACAAGGGTCTTCTGGAAGAGCAGCAAATGCTCTTAGCTACGCTGTCAGCCAGGAACATGGTTCTTGTAGCCCTGAGCTTCCTACATCAACTGGGCTCTTCTTGGGAAGAGAGGCTGAGAAGCCTAGACCTTGAGCTTCCAAAGAAGGGTGATACTAGAGTCTGTTCAACACCAGGTTCTCTGCCTCTTATGACTGACAATTATGAACCTCCCACTAGAGCAGTGGTTCTCAACCTTCCTAATGCTGCAACCTTTAATATGTTCCTCATGTTCTGGTGAAACTCCCAACAATAAAGTTATGTTTGTTGCTACTTCATAAGTGTAAATTTTTTCTTTTTTCTTTTCTTTTTTTTGTTGTTGTTTTGTTTTTCGAGACAGGGTTTCTCTGTGTAGCTTTGCCCCTTTCCTGGAACTCACTTTGTAGACCAGGCTGGCCTCGAACTCACAGAGATCCACCTGCCTCTGCCTCTCGAGTGCTGGGATTAAAGGCATGCACTACCACTGCCCGGGCATAAGTGTAATTTTGCTACTGTTATAAATTGTATGTAAAAATCTGTGTTTTCCTGTTGTAGGCAACCCCTCCAAAGGGTCATTTCACCCCAAAGGAGTCACAACCCACAAGTTGAGAACTACTGCTTGGGACTTTGGCTTTGGGGTCAGGGTGATTGACACAGGAAATGACATCTGGTCGGTGTAAGGACAAAGAGGAATCTAGGGAAACTTCCTTGACCAGTAGAAATTATGAATGGCCAACTATGAGGTATTGATCTCCTAAATTTGAGCTCTTGTATGAGAAGAGATACATACTGGGCTTGTGAAACCAGGACAAATAATATAAAACGTCTCATTTGTAAGCTTTTATGCTGACTGCTGCTGAAATGACATTTTGTATCTGTTATATAAAATAAAATACATTGGATATTCTACCTAGTTTTCTCATTACTGTTCTTATTAAATTATTGTTATGATGATTATGATTATGAATATTGGTTTGGGTTTTTTGAGACAGGATTTCTCTGTGTAGCCCTGGCTGCCAGAGATCCTCCTGCCTCCACCTCCCCAATGCTAGGATTATAGGTGTGTGCCACTGCATGCAGTTTCTTAAAACATTCTCAACTAGGTACATGATTATCCTACAAGAGACTAGATTAATACCAAAAGGGAAGGGGCCATGGTATGTATTGACCCATATCCTGCTGGTACTTTGATAAGGGCATAGTGAGTTAAAAATGGTGTTAGCTGGTGACTCAACACTTAACAGTCACCCCTTCCTTCCATCACCTTAGGAGCGATTCAGATAGCTTGCTATGTCTAAGGGAACGTGATCTGATTTAAATGTCACATACACACACACACACACACGTACACATGAATACTCCCCTCGGACCTAACATTAGTAAGAAAATAAAAGGTCATGAGATGAAGCATATGGGCTCTGTCTTGTCTTTGTTTTCAGAAGCAGTCTTTGGTCTCACTCTACCCCAAAAACGTTTCATTCTGATAGGTCTAGGGACATATTCTGACCTTTGTCAAACCCAGAATGAGACAGGTCCTCAGACTCCAGCGGCTAAGACTTTCGGCCCATTGTCTCTTTGCTCACTACAGGGCTCCCTATTTATACCCAGGCACAGGGCCACCCAGAGTTGAAACATTGTCCAGCCTCCTCAGATCTGGTTCAGCTATATAAATACTGCCTGAAGGGATGTAAACAGAAATGTCAAGTGCTTTGGGGAACTCTCCTTAAAGGTCAGGGCCTCCTCTCTGTTTCTGTGGCTGGAGGCCTAGCACTCAAGTGGCTACCTTAGGCCACAATGAATGAGGAGGCTCCTACCTCAATGATGGTAGGCAGTACAGGTCAGCTACTATATAAGTCCCTAAACGGCCACAGGAATTTATGTTTTAGTTTTGGTTTGGAGGCTTGAGAGGGAACCCAAGGCCTTGTGTATACTTGGCAAGGACTCTACCACTGATCCACCTGACCCCTTACCCTCCTCCAACCATGGACCTTTTGTCAGAAAAGAAAATCTTAGGCATTTGGGGTGCACCAACTAGATATTTGGTCATATTGTGACCTGAGGATTGGTGCCTACCTGCTTTCAACTGCTGTCCCTAGAAGAGACAACTCAACTACTTTCAGGGCAGAACGCTCAAGTGCTTTCTAATTTATTTTACATGTGTTATTTAGGTGTGTCTGTGTGTGTGCATCTGCACACATTCGTGCACACACACATGCCACAGCTCCAGTGGGAATCAGAGGACAACTTGTAGGTGTTGGTTCTCTCCTTTCTCTCAGGTCACCAGGGTTGGTGGCATGCACTTTACCACATGGGCCATCTCACTAGACCCATCCACTACTTATAGCACAAGGTCAGCTCCAAGATGACTTGATTTCTTCACCATCCGGTATTGATTTAAAAATACAATTGGCAAGACCTTCCAAAGGCACCAGTTTAGAAAGGTCCTGCAGAGCAGGGTGAGAACAAATACTCCTCCTTCGTTACTCCATTGCCCTGTTTGTCCTCAGAGGCTGCCATCACCCTCAGCTGCTTGATCTATCCCTTGCTGCTGACTTCCATATGGTGACCTTAGGAGGAAAAAAGATGCAGCTCCCAGGGCACTGTGTTATCTAATGACATACTAATGGCATCCCTGTCCATCTATCAAATCAACAAGCCTTACCTATTCATCTGAAGAACTCTGTCTTAATGATCAGTATGATTCTACATTGGAATCACTTGGATATTATGGCTCATAGAGGGGAGGGGATGGGGGATGAGAACATGAGGGAATGGGATGGTCGGGGAGAGCAATGAAGGAGATATCTTGATAGAGGGAGACATGATGGGTTAGGGAGAAACCTGGTGCTAGGGAAATTTCCAGGAATCCACAAGGATGACCCCAGATTAGACTACTAGCAACAGTGGTGAGGGTGCCTGAACTGGCCTACCCTGGTAATCAAATTGGTGAATACCCTAACTGCCATCATAGAGCCTCCATACAGGAACTGATGGAAGCAGATACAGAGATGCACAACCATACACCAGGCCAAGCTCTGGGAGTACAATCAAAGAGAGGGAAGAGGGATTATATGAGCAAGGGGGGGGGTCAAGACCATAATGGGGAAATCTACAGAGACAACTGAACCAAGCTCAAAGGAACTCAGGAGCTTTAGACAGACAGCTGTGGAACCAGCATGGGACCAGACTAGGCCCTCTGCATATGGGAGAATGTTGTATAGCTGGGTCTGTTTGAGGGGCCCCTGGCAGTGTGATCAGGATCTATCCCTGGTGCATGAGCCGGCTTTCTGGATCCCATTACCTATGGTCAGATACCTTGCTCACCCCTGATAAAGCAGGGAGAGGCTAGGTCCTGCCTCAACTGAATGTACCAGGCTTAGCTGTCCCCCAGTTGGAGAACTTACCCTCTTGGAGGAGGGGAGGAGGGGTGGGGGGAAGGAGAGGGGGAGTGAGAGGAGGGATGATAGGGGGATCTGTGGTTGGTATGTAAAATGAATTTAAAAAGATAAAAAAAAATGGTCTGCCCAAGAACTAACTTGCTAAATTATAATATTAGAATACTAGTTACCTTCAAATCAACATAGTGAAAATAAACTTACAGAATGTTTTCCCATGTAATATCATTTTAATTTTATAAAATAAATATTAGTCTAATTTTAATTTTAAGAAAACACACCAAGAATCATGTAGAACTCTGATATCCACCAACAAGTGGTCCCGGTGAGGGGCACACAACATGGAGGGATATGGTGATATTTTATTTGTACTGAAATGTGATTTTATTTGCATGTTAATAAATAAAGTTGCCTGGGGTCAGAGCTAATAGCAAGTCATAGCAGAAGCTGGGCCGTGGTGGTGCCTTTAATCCCAGATCTTGGGAGACAGAGCTAGGCAGATCTCGGTGTGTTCAAGGATACAGCCAGCATGGAGACACACGCCTTTAATCTCAATACCAACCATAGAAGACCTGGAGGTCTGTACAGACAGGCAGTGACGAGGAGGTCACGTGGTTGGGTTTACAACCAATGAGAAGGCAGAATAGAAAGTCTATAAAAAAGACAAACAGACAGGAAGCAGCTCTGTTGCTGAGGAGGACAGAAGCAGCATTGAAGGGTAAGGTTTTTAGCTCTTGCTATTGCTCTGACCTCTTGAGCTTTCATCTTTGCATTGGCTCTGTGTTTCTTATTTAATAAGACGGTTACACCTACAGAGGGAGGACATGTTTCTGCTCATAGTTACTCTGAAAAGTTTTTGCTGTGAAATTTTATGAGCTGACTGAGTCTCAGCACTTTGTATGTGGAGGGAGACATGTCAAGAGAGACTGTGTTGATGTCATCCTGCTATCCAGACATCCCAAACCAGGAAGCAACATCTTCTCACTCCAGTCCA
This sequence comes from Peromyscus eremicus, assembly GCF_949786415.1. Classification (NCBI taxonomy): domain Eukaryota; kingdom Metazoa; phylum Chordata; class Mammalia; order Rodentia; family Cricetidae; genus Peromyscus; species Peromyscus eremicus. The sequence goes on along the minus strand of NC_081425.1, from coordinate 90,043,338 downwards.
GTGCTGAAGCTACTGCATGTCATGCACATGTGATACTGAAGTTAATGCTCTACAGAGATGACAACAATCCCTTGCTAGTAATCTTAGTCTTTTCTTTTGTCCATTAAGAAATCAACTGCAGATTCTCCTGTGTCACAGCCTTGACTGAAGTGAACTGTCCTGAGAAAGGATTCTGATGTGATGTCACCATGAGCTTTTGTGTCTTTGGATAGCAGAAGCTCCTCATGTCCTTTTTTTGGTCTTGATAGGCAAGTAACACAGACACATGTTTCCTGAATCATCTAGTGGCCAACATAGCATAGGATCAACCTTGGCAAAGGGCTTAACATACAAAGCCCCAATTGTCATGGTTACACTTGTCTTGAAAAGGGTATTACAATCTGTGGCTTCATTCCTACTATGTGTCCTAAGCCAGCCACAGAGTGTAGGACAGTGCCACTAAATCTTCATGAAGAGAACTCTGCTTAGTGTAAATATTTTTGTTCGTCTTTGGGTTTGGGTTTTCTTACATTGAGGTTTTGATTTTCTTTGTTTTGATTTGATATTTTCTTATTTTTTGGTTCTTTCTTTTGTTTTTTTTCTTTGATTTGATATTTTGCTAAGGCTATACACTGTATATACTGAATGCCCCTTTAAGCTCCCATTGAGTCAAAATGACAGTATTTTCATAAATAAAAAGCAATTTTCAACTGTTCATTCTTAATCTAGCTTTTTTGCTCAGGTGTGGTGTCACATTCCTTTAACCCTAGGACTCAACAGGGAGAGATGGATCTCTGAAAATTCCAAGTGGTTTTGGGTACATTGTGAGTTTCCAGCCAGGTAGGGCTACAAAGAGGAATGGTATCTTGGGTGTGGACTCCATCAAGTGGAGTCTTAGCAATAAAAACCAGGGTTCAGATATTGAGCGTGGAAGCTGAAAGATCAGAGAAGCAGAGCAGCAGCCACTAGAAACTTCTTACTCAAGGCTCTACAATAAGACAAGGTGCCTTCCAGTTGGCCAGAGGATTTCAGGAATGAAGATTTGATGGGTTTTTCAGAGACACAGCTGTCTCTGAGTCACCCATGCTCTTGTAAATAACACCTCATCCATAGTCCAATAAGCAACCCCAATAAACTCACTGGTTCATTAAGAAAGAAAGAAAGAAAGAAAGAAAGAAAGAAAGAAAGAAAGAAAGAAAGAAAGAAAAAGAAAAGAAAAGAAAAAAGAAACTTCTTATTCCTATGAATCCTCAGACCATATGCAGAGATCCTAAATCTACATGTCATGTGCTGGGATTAAAGGTGTGAACCTCCGATGTGGTGGGATCCAAAGCCTGAGCCTCCCAAATGCTGGGATTAAAGGTGTGTGCCAATATCTCCTGGCATCTATGGTTAACCAGTGGCTAGCTCCACTCTCTGGAGCAAGCTTAATTTGTCAGAACACAAACAAAGTGTGTTACAACAGATACCCACTTCATGACAAAAAGAAATGACCCATATTCTACACCCGACATCAAACGTTTAGCTACTCAAAACAAAAACAAAAACAAAAACCTGCAGTCTGGATACACATATGTTCATGACACGATCATTCACATTATATTTTGAGAAAGACATCTATGTTTTCTAATTTATCTCACAAAATGAGAACATTCAATACAGGATTATAAAGAAATAAATAAAACCTGTAGCTATTTGCCTCTGTTTTCCTTGAAATATAGTACCAGTGATGGTCACAATATAGAGACTGAATCATTCTAAGACATATTGAGACATGGTGTTTTAGGTGCTATTGCCTCGACTATTCATTTCAAAATAATTTTTTTAGATTCATTTACCTGTATTTATTATGTGTATGGGTAGTTTGCCTGCTTTCTAGCCTCCACAAGCATGCAATTTCCACAGAGGCCAGAAGAGGGCAATGGATTCCACCTTAAACTGGAGTTACAGAAGATTGTTAGCTACTCTGTGGGTCCTCTGGGAGAGCTACACATCCTCTGAAAGCATGTGTGAGCTCTTCAGCCTCTGCACTTGACTTTTGTCCTTCCAGCCTTTCTAGTGTATTAGTGTGTTAGAGGGACTGGTTCACACCCAACCGAAGAGAGATGTTTTGAACAATTGTAGGGAAAAGTCCATGAGGGAGGCATGGAAGACTGTCTTGGGATGCCAGACATTCAAGCAGAGTGTTTCAGGGTTCAGAATCATCCCTCAGTATCTCTTGCTATCAGAGTTGGGGCAGTTATGTCACCTTTCATCTAAATAACAATGCAGGAGAGGCCCATCAGATGAAATGAAGAATTGAGAAGATCCTCCTGGGGATGGAGAAGAGGTAATAAAACCCTGTTGATGCAGCAGCTAAGCAGTGTTAAGAGGAAGCTTCATATAAGCCTGGGGGATGGTGCCTGCATTAAAAGCCACATGCCTCTTATAGACAGTATTGTCTGTGCAAGGCGTGAAAGGGAGAGGGATGGTTGAAGCTACTCTTTTACCACAGCAGATGACACTGTGTTTTGAGGAAAGGTTTCTTCCAGATGAGGGCGTTATACTTCAGAAGTTCCCCTGAAACTGATCTGACCTGAGAGTCACAATGAGTCAGAAATTTAATGTATGAAGGAATTATCCTTGTAAGTTCCAGTCTGGTTCTTCAAACTATCATTTTTAAGAGCTTTACGCTTGAGAAGGAGGGGTGGATTTAAGTTCCTCCCTGACATTGGTCACCTTCTGATTCTGAACTGACTATGATACAAAAAGACATACCTATAGATACACTGGAACTAGCTGAGACTTCATTCATCCTACACTACCAATCACCAGCATGTGGCATGGGTCACACTGTCCATCTATCCATCATTGGGAAGAAGTCGATTTTAGGCCATGCCTTACTTCCATGTAAATCCTTAGCAAAGCACTTGGCTCTTCTGATAAATGCTACCAGACAGATTAGCATGGATTTTCCCCCCTTGCATTTGTGCAGGGAGATAACATTTTACTATCAGCCTTTCTCAGATTAAACTGTCAGGATTGTGCAATGTGGACTGGACACTTCTTCTCTCTCATATAAACATTCCTAACTTTGAAAGCATTCTGTCAGCTACTCACATTGACCAGTCTTGAGGTAGCCAAATAGAAATTCAAGCTCATCTTGATATCTTTCCTGTAGTATTTGTAGCAGATAAATGGAGTTATAGGTCAGGATTGTAACTCAGAAATAGACTACTTGTCTATAATGTGCAACGTGCTAGGTTCAATCTTAGTACTAGGGTTGAAGGGGATGGAAAATTAACCCTGTTACTGTTTGGGTGGGAGCTCCACCTCAACCCCTGGCACCCTGGCAACCCATTACCCAAAGAATCTGGAATGTTTGGAAGGAGTTTGGTGGAAGATCCACCTCAACTTCCTTCCCCATCTCTTTCCCTAAACCCATCCCCTCAAAGCCTGCCAAACAGCTCCTCCTCAAACCCACCCCTTCAAAGCCCGCCAAACACAGCTCCTCCCCCACAGAGGCTCAAGACTGCCCCTTCAAAGCCCGCCAAACACAGCTCCTCCCCCACAGAGGCTCAAGACCACTTCCACAGGGTATATAAGCAACATCCCAGAAAACAGACACGTAGTTCTTTTGGTCTCGAGTCCCCATCTCCTCTCTGAGGGGCCAGGGAATCGCCCGGGAGCACTTTACCCTTTAAACCTGGGCTTTCCAATTCCGGTCTGATTCAGTTTGCTGCTTCGGTGGAGAGGCCTTCAGGAGGCCTAAAACTTATCAGTTACATCCTGTGGAGTAGCACAGAGCAATCTGGAGGTTTCATAGAAGCTTCTTAAATACTCTGTCCTCAATTTCTTGCCCTCAGTTAACTGTGGCAAAACTTCATTTTGTGAATGAAAATTTCCAATGAAGGACAGATATACACAGAGAGAACATAACTATAGATACACAGCTTATTAAATTCTGTGGTTGTTGTAATGGACTGGAAGGTGACTAATCTGGTAAAGGTAATGCAGACAAGCTTGCAGACATGCATTTGTTTCCATGGGAACCAACTTATTGATGGAGAGAGAGAAAAAAGTCACAATTGTTCTCTAGCTGCATATAGGTGGGGGTGTCGTGTCTCCACACTCTAAAGCTGGGACATCTGGTTTCCCATTCCTCACTTACGCTAGAATCTCTCCATCTGGTGCCCTTTTATAAACATATTACTATGTGTTCCATTTGCATGATTTGGGACTTTTGTTATCTTACTTTGGCTGCAAGAACTCGAAGAAACATAGAAGGCCAATATCAAACCATCACCTGAAAAATATGTTAAGGGAATGTGGGCATCTGTAAATTGTAAATGTGTTAAGACTGTTGTTAGGCACAAACTGAACCAAAATGTCTCCTATAGATACCTGGGTAACAGTTATTAATTGTCTTCCTCTTATTCTTTCCAAGAGCACAAACCTTCTAGTGAAAGTCCAGATAGCCTCTAAGGCTTGTTCATGCTTCACTGAAGCTAACATCCTTCTAAACGAGCATGACATGTTCTGGATGATTGAAAATTGGTCTAGGTAACCTGCACTGCCTTCTGCTCTCATCCACATTCCTCTTAGATGTGAGCAGTCTATACCCCAGCCAGAGACAAGGGATTCACAGAGTAAGAACTCCTGAATATGGCAAATATTTGAGGACATAAATATGTTTATCCTGATTTAAATATTACAAGACAAGCTGGTATACTACTTACCCCAGCACTCAAGAGGTGGAGGCAGGAGCATTAAAAGTTCAAAACCAGCCTGGGTTGCATAGGAAGACCCTGTCACAAATAAAAAATGTACATGTATCAAACACTAAATAGTGCCCCCATTAAAATGTGTAACAGGTTTTTCTGTATCCATTAAAAATTTAAATGCCAAAGAATAAACGTTATAAAGTTCAAAACTTACACATGGCATCTGAGACAATTTTCTTGGTGTGGCAGGAAGCTTAGGGCTGGGTCTGAGAGTTAAGCTAGATCCCTCGCTACATCATCCAGCTACTTTAGCTCACCCAGTTCCACCTGGAATGCCTTGCCACATGGTGCACACACCTGGGACCCCCACCTGACATTCAGCTGGCCATGATCTCACTTTTCTGCATCCATTCACACAGCTGCCTCAGCACAGCCTGCTTCTGGCTTGTGGCCTTGGCTCCCATTAGGCTGTAAACTTCTAGATGTTTCATTCTTAGTTTCTCTGGGGTCTCTAATAGGTATCTCAACAAATTTGGACTGGCTAAAATTCCATGCTAAGAGAGCTATCCCTCCCGGGGATATTTATCCCTCTTCTATTTATTCTGCAGCTGGGACCCCTGATCTCAGGTGAACACAGACTTGACCATCTTGGTGGGGAAGTGGTTGTGCACATTCACTTCCTAAGGGAGTTTTGTTGTTCTCAGTGAACAGCTACCTCTGTCATGCTACGCAAGAAATCATCCCCTATGTAACTTAAAGCAACAAGTGTTCATTTGGCTCACAAGTCGGTGGGTTGGCAATTTAGAATGGGCTTGGCTAGGCAGTTCTGGGCTAGCTGGCTCCTCCACAGGCCATGCAGTGTGAGGTTTAGCTCATCTGGCATGGCCTTGGCCAGCTCAATTGGAGCAGGGACACCCCTGTGTTACCCTCTGTGAGCCTTGTCTCTGTGGCCTGGTCCAGGCTGTCAAAGGCAAGGAGCAAGAGCTAGCTAGAGAGGAGAGGTGGAGAGACAGCTCCATGGTTTAAGAGCACTGGCTACTCTTCCAGAGGACCCAGGTTCAAGTCCCAGCTCCCACATGACAGGTCACAACTGTCTGTTACTCCATTTCCAGGGGATCCAACACCCTCACACAGACATACGTGCAGACAAAACACCAATGCACATAAAATTTAAAAAGAGAGAAAGAAAACAGGGCAGTAGGGTCACTGAGGCCTCTGGGGCTCTGCCACTGTGTGTATGGCTCTGAGATAGGAAATCCCAGTAGGAGCAGACTAGTTTCTTAGATTCTATTTCTGGTTCCTGCAGAGGGCGCCAAATGCAAGCCAGCGGGTCCTGTTGGCTGTTCCTACCCACGCACATACACACCCACCCCTTTGTGCTGTAGTTTGCTTCCTTTCCCCCTTCTGTTCTAAAAGCAGCTTGAGGGAGGAAAAGGATTGTTTGGCTTATGGATTACAGTCCGTCACCCAGGGAAGACAGGGCAGGAACTCACGGTAGGAGTTTGAAGCAGTAACCATGGAGGAATACTGCCTCCCTGGCTTGCTCACTCTGGCTGCCTCAGCTACCTTTCCTACACAGCCTAAGCCCAGCTGCCCGGGGGTGGCACCACCTATAGTGGGCTGGGCCCTCGCATACCAGTTAGCAATCAAGAAAATGCCCACAGATGTGCCCGCAAGCCAACCTGATAGAGGCAATTCCTTCATTGAGGGTCTTACTTTCCAGGTGTGTCAGGTTGACATGCGAAGCTATGAGGTCTTCCTTATCCCAACGACATTCCAGATTCCAGTTACCGTAACAAACCACCCAAAACTTAGTAGGTTAAAACAACAACCATTTTATATCATGGGATCTGTTGGTTTAAGGTTTGGGACCATACTTGGCTGTGCAGATCTGCTTCTGTGGCTTCATTCACATATCTGGCACCTGGGTGGGGATGGCTGGGAGGCAGGTCATCTGGGCCCATCAGGCACGAGGCCTGCATGGCCTTGCACAGCCATCTCGGGTGAGTTGGCGTTCTTCTGAAAACCTGGCTCTCTCTGGGTATATTCTGAGGAACTGTGTGACCTATGACCTAGCCTGAGGAAGTCCATAGTATTCTATTGGTCAAAGCAGCCCCTCCCCTGTTCAAGAGGAGGAAAGTAAGATTGCTTGGCTGTAATGGATGTATATTTAAAGCCCCACCCCCAGCCCTGTTTTTCACTCTTGTGCCTCAGCTACACCATTGGAAACTGGAGATGTCAGAGCTTTGCCACAGAAAGTGTCACAAGTGACCCCTTTCACACCCACAGAAGCTAGGAGAAATGAGTGGGGACCACTACCTTCCTTCATGAAGACTTTCTTGGAGAGTTGTATGGGTCTGGGAAGAACTCAGGGTGGACCCTCAGAAGGGAGCCCCTCAGATAAAAGCAATGGGGGTTCACTTCCTCTGCAGCTCAGTGGAGCTGGGTAAGATAAGATAGGGATCCCTTATTCCACCACTCCTTGAAACAAGGCCTCACGGTGTTGAAATGGGTGGCTTTGAACTTGCTATGTAGCCTAAGTTGGCCTGAATTCATGATCCTCCTGCCTCAGTCTCCAAGTATTGGGATCATAGATGTGTGCTACCACACCCAGCTTCACTCTTGTGTCATATGCTGAGTAACCTTTGCTCTTGGAACCTCTGGGCACATATGTAATTAATGCTGGAATACGATCTTTGGCCAGTTGCCAATGGCTTTGACCCAGGAGCTGCTCTTTCTCCACATAGGTAGAAGAACCAAACTTCACTGATGGTTTAAACCAGCCTGCTCCACTACAGGAGATGGATGGGGCTAGATTCCTGGGAGCCGTCAGTGGGCCGTAGGCTGACCTGTCAATCATGTGAGCTTTAGAGGTTCTCCATTGATATATGCCCAGTGTGCTCTCTGTGTCCCTATTAGGTTGGTTGATATTTGTGTATTACAGGAAATACTCAGAAATATGTTCTAGTACTTTCCCTAAGTACTAGTTGCTAGGTTTTCTCCAAAGGCCATGCTGTACTTACACACATGTCAACTTTATAGCTGGGTAGTGAGGAGTCCTGGGCTGGCCTCTGATAGACTGTGTCCCTGGGAGTCAGTTGGGCAGAACAGGGCCCTCTCACTAATGAAATCCTCAAAAGCCAGTTCAGTACTGAAAGTGCACAACTTCAGCCCAGGAGGCACCACGGCCATCTCATGGCCTGCCGTTCATCAGACACCAAGAGCCAGCTACAGAATTAACGGGAAGTGACACTGCCAGCCTGCTTTGTTACTGCCGTCACCTGACACTTTTATCACTGCCAGTCTTTGTGACTGAACTCACAGGCTGTTGTTCCTCTGCTCCCTGAAAGTCAATCAGTATAAAGGGAGTATCCCACTGTTGCCTGGGAAAACTGACCCTCACGGAAAAGCACAGAAAAGCAGTTTCAACCTCTAGCCTAAACACAGAATTGTACACACACACACCCCCATGTGTGTGTATGTGTGTGCAAGTGCACCTGTCTGTCTCCCTCTCCCTGTGGCCTCTATGTTTTCTTTCTTTCTCTCTTTCTACATGTATGTATGTGGGCATGCAGGGACATGTGTGTGGAAGTTAAAGGGCACCATCTCTGGGGTTGAGTGTTGTTCTTCCTTTATTTATTTATTTTTTTGAGACAGGGTCTCTCACTAGCCTTGAACTCACCAAGTAGGCCAGACAGGCTGCATTGAGGGTTCCACCTGTATCTGCCTGTTTGTCAATGATTTTTTTATATAATTTATTTTTATTTTATGTTCATTGGTGTTTTGCCTGAGTGTGTGTCTGTGTGAGATGTCAGGAATCCTGGAACGGGAGTTACAGACAGGTGTGAACTGCCCCATGGGTGCTGGGAGTTGAACCCAGGTCCTCTAGAGGAACAGCCAGTGCTCTTAACTGCTGAACCATCTCTCCAGCCCATGGCGATGATATTACAAGTTCACACCCCTATGCCCAGCTTTTTTTTATTATTATTATTTTTTTAGTATCAGTTCTGGAGATCGTACTCAGGACTCAGGTCCTGGTGCTTGTCTGGCAAGCCCTCCCCAGCCTGACTGATCTCCCCAGCTCCCAGCTAATTCCTGATAGGGTTCCAGGCACACCACTCCATATTCATCTCAAGTCCAGAGTCTGTAGAGAATCAGGCCCTGCATCCACTTTGCTGTGGGGCCTGATGTCAATCCCTTTGGTGTAGCCTGCTGTGGGCTTGGAGCCTAGCTCACCACTATTCAATTTACAGATTACATGCATCTTCCCCCGAATCCTGTCCCTTCTGTCTCGGCTTGAAGAGGTGACCCTTGTTCGGGTGTTTTGTCTCCCTGCAAGTCAAGGAACCTACTTGGTGGTTTTTTCCCTAGTTGGTGGGACACACCAGAGAGGTGACCTGCAGTAGTATAAGAACCACAGTCTTTTTTTCCTGTTTTACAATAAGGGCTATGGTCAAAACAGGTACCACAAATCAGCTCACATAAAAAAACACTGCTGGCTCTCTGAATAGGTGATTTACTAGGTCCAAACCAGTAAATAATCATCTAAATGTGGGAATCCAATCTCCTTCCCCTTCCCCACAAATTCCTCCCCATCGTTCTTGAGCTGTGGTACCCTACGAGGCAGCCTCTCTCAGTAGGTCCGAGGGAACCTCTTTGGAGTCTGGGTATGTACAGTGTTCCTGAACATCTATTGCAAGTGGCTGATACCCTGTCGGAAAGAGAGAAGGTCCAGAGTGATGGCCACTGGGATGGAGAGTGTTTGCATCTATGGCAGTTAGCTCTGTCAACTTGGTGCAACTGAGAATCGCCTTGGAAGGGAATTTTGATGAGGGACTATCTGGATCTGTGGGTGAGTCTTCTGGGGATTGTCTAGATTATGTTCATCGATATGGCAGGAGCCAGCCCACTGTGGGCAGCTTCATGCCCTGGGTTTGGGTCATAGACTTTGTAAGAGAAGAGGAAGCAAGCTGAGTAGTAAGCATGCACACACTAATTCATTTCTGTCTTCTTGAGTGTGGATGTGATGTGACTAGCTGCTTCATGTCCCTGACATCTTGACTTCCTCACAATGATGCCTATAATTGTCAGTGAAAACAAATCCTTTCTCCTCCAAGCTCTTCTTCTAAATCAGTTATTACTTAGCCTCTGTCTAAGCATGTGGGCACATACATGCAGTGGTATGCATGTGGGGCTCAGAGAACAACATGCTGGTTCTCCCTGGGTTAGAGGGACTGGACTCAGGTCATCGAGTCCAGTGGCAAGTGCTTTTACCTGTCGAACCATCTCACCACCTGACCCGCACCCCACCCCCATGCCACCCCCACAGCTGTTTTTGTCGGGATATTTTATCACAGCAACTGGAAATGAAACTAGACACATCCTAACCCTTATTCTTGGTCCTCAGTGGTCAGCCAGGTAGCCATTTGTTTCTGATAAACTCTCAGAGGATAGGCTAAATGCAATATTGTGGCCTTTGTCATCATGGGTTCAGGAACCCAGTTCTGATCAACTCGGCAGACACCATGCTTCTGACTGTTTAAAAACAGGCCCGGGACCCAAAACAGGCCCAGTGATCTAAAGGCAGACTTAACTGGGGGCTCTGGGGGTTGAGAGCCTGTGGGGCAGTTGTTCTCCACTCCTCTGGGTCATGCTGGGAGCAGATAGCACTCTTGTTAGTGGAAGAGACTCCAGCAGCAGACAGGAGGCAGAGAAATGAAGTGGGGACCCTTCACTGAATGCTGTCTACCTACCACTGGGCACCTCAGTTGTCCGTAATCTCAGCCACTCATGGTGACAGCCGAGGGAATCCCTCGTCATCTCTGGGGAATGCCTTGTCAGGGTTATAGAGCATCATCTATACACGGGTGAGTTGGCAGAGTTGGAAGTGCAGCCTCCAGCTAACTCCAGGCGAGGCGCTGTAGCAGCTGTGAGCTCAGGGAGTATCCTCCGTGTTCTTCTCTCCACACTGCAGCCCCTCTTGGAGCTCCATGACGGCCATAAAATTACCTCAAGGGACATTTACCTGGCACATATGGGCTCTGTGGCTGCCTGTGAAGAGAATCAGGCCACCTAAGGCCTCAAGTGTGTGCTGGTCTCCAAGGTGTGGGACTTGGGACAGAATGCGTCTTAGCTAGATCTACAGGTGGCACTATAGGTCTCCACCCCACAGGTCCTCCAGCAAGGTGAGAGCCAGGAATGAGCTGGCAGGGCTGGACTTGGTGATCTTTGGTAAGCCTCACTACCTCTTTGGCCATCAGTTTCCTCCATTATCCTCAAGGAAGCTGGGTGCCCTGAAAATCCAGCCATCTAAGAGTTTGGGAAGTAGAACTGAACTCAGTCTCTCCACTCCATCCAGGATCAGTAAGCATTATCCCCAGCACCCAAAGGAGAGTGGGCTACAGCCAGGTATCACCTTTATTCCTTGCTTGCCCACCCAGAAGCCCCAGAATAGTAATGTAAATAGCATAAATGCCTGCCTTCGAAGACACGGCCTTCAGCTGATTTCTCTCAGGAAATACAGTTCACAGTTCTGACTTGCTGGGTAAGAGGCTGCCTGCCGAGTTCCCAAGGCTTAGGCTCACTGAAGAGCTTGTATAACAGCCCAGGAGGCAGCCTACGTGGTGACAAGGTAGGTGTGTGTATTGGGGTGGGGGACAAAAAGAAATGTCTTTCCAAAATAGAGCCAAACCCCACTCAGGAAATGTGGGGAAGACAGTTCTCGGGTATGCAGGGTTAAGGAGAAATGAATCCCCAGGAAAAAGGAAGAGGTCAGGCACACAGGGGTAAACACAACGGTGTGCAAGATACGGGCGTGGAAGAGGGTCACAGGGCCCTTCCAGCAGGCAGCAAGGACTCAGCAGTGGAGCCCTAGACCAGGGAAACCAGCATGAGAAAACACCAGCACCTGCCCTGGTCAGGGTGTGTGGAGTGCGTTTCCCACACAGAACATAGTTGTGAAGAGCACTGTCAAGACAGAGGCCAAGATGGCACCTGGGATTTGAAGCTACAACCACTGTCCCTTTGAGAACGTCAAGAGGAGGAAGGTTTCTGTTCTGATGTGGTTCACATGGCAAGGGACTCGGCCGAGTCTCCACCTTTTTCTTGGGAGTGAGCTTGGATCTTGAGGCTTTCTCAGTGCCTCTGACTTCACATGAAGGTGATGGGGTTCTGGCCAGTTGAAGGGTCCCTCCTCAGCAAGTCTGAGCTGGGAGCTGCACCAAGAGCATCTGCTCACCTCCTCTTTTGTGGTTCTTAAATCTTGAGAGACCTCACAACGGGCTGCCTTGGGTGAGAGCAGCTGTGCTCGGAGGTCTGAAGGGTGCAGAAGCCTGTGCACCAGCACTCCCAAAGCCGGATGAGAGCAGAACAAAATGCATGAGCCCTGGCCTTCCCATTGTCTAACAGTGCTAAGCCAAGTCCATGGCCAGAGCCAGCATCTTTCCAGAGGAGATAAGGCATTACAGCCAGCTGTTTAGCCAGATGTGGGGGGCAGGGGCAGTCTCCAGAGTGGACATGTAGAAGGTTTCTGGTTCTTTTAATTAAGACAGGATGCAGTGGTCCAAAACTCTTCCAGTCAAACTGAGTCAAAAGCATGTCTTAGCAGCAAGAATGTATCCTTGTTTTGTCGCATGAAGGTCAGTGGACACTGGCCCAGGAGAGGGTAAGGCCAGCATGATGTGCGGGGCAGAGATACAGCCGCCAGTTACATGGGCTGCAGCCCACCTGTTCCTCGAGCCCCTCACGTAAAGTAACGGCAGGGTGTGGAGTCGATGTAGCAGTACTGGGTGCAGCGAAGGTCTCCGTACGACCTGAGGGAGACAAGGATACTGATCAGGGCAGAGGCAGCAGAGTGGGCAGGGGCAAGCACATTCTAAAAACGACTGGTGATCCAACTGTGTTAAACTACCGTACCCCTGAGGACCCAGGTCTAGGAAAGCTTTTCTGCTTCATTTGGGGTCTGGGGCTCTGAGAGGTTGAGTCAGAGGGACTAGGGTGGGAGGGACGGTTAGCCCCGATGCTAACACATCATCTATGAGACAGTCACCCCCTTCTCGATGCCTAAGGGTGTCCAGTGTTATCTGTGAACTCACTCAGTACTAATACAAATGTCCTCTATTTGTGCCCAAGGGGCAGCATTGGCCTGGTACGGTTGCTGAGCTCTTGGAATTCAGCTAGTGTGACTAAAGAACTGAATCAAAAATCCTAATGATTTCAAAATTGAATAGCTACATGGAACAGGGCTACCATGTTGGAGAGTGTACTCTACACATCTGCAAATGCAAATGATAACCCCCAATGTCTTATCCACACGCATTCACAATGGCCTCTTGGAAGCTTCTAGATACCAGAGGAATAGCCCCAGTGAGCTGGTGAATAAGCCTTCGACTCCCAGTCAGATGTTGACAATATATGACTCTATGGAGCCCTTAAGCAGCTCAGTCAGGCCAGATTCAGTAGGTGGCTGTTAGGAGCCTTCCTTAGTTCAGGCATTGGGCAGTGCACACAGACACATATGTAGTGAGATCCTGGCCAAGCCTACCCAGGGTTGAAGTCTGAGGGTGACTGGAGGTGTGCAACTCCTTCAGCCAGGTTGCATATGCTAATATGTGTTGGAGGGTGAGTGTTGAGGAGACCCCTCTACCCGAGAGTACTGGCTGGATGTAACTGTGGGACAGGTGATTCCCAGCCTGCTGAAGACCTGCCAGAAGGTAAGTGATGGAAGCCAAAGCTGAGAGCATTGGACTCATGGGAGACAGGTCAGCAGACGACAGGTCAGCAGATGAGTGGCTCCCGAGAGCACCCTATGGCTGATTCTGTGGGGGTCAGCTGAGCAGGAGCCATTTAGCATCATTCTGTACTGGAAGGTTACATTCTGGGCAGGGGCTGGGGTCTGTAGGTAGCTTGAAGATGCCATTGTGGGAGCAAAGACGCCAACATACTTGAATGCCCACTGAGGACTCTCTAAGGTAGAGAGACAGGTCCTTGAAGGGGATATTTTCTTGGAGGGACCACGAACTGGCAAGATTAGGTATTTTTACCTTTATATCTTAAAATTTATGTGTGTGTCTGTCTGTCTGTCTGTCTCTCTCTCTCTCTCTCTCTCTCTCTCTCTCTCTCTCTCTCTCTGTGTGTGTGTGTGTGTGTGTGTATGCATGTGTACGCGTGAGTGATGAGGGTGAGGATGTGCCATGGTATACATGTGGAGGTCAGAGGACAACTTTGTGGAGTCAGTTCTCTCCTTTCACCTTTACACAGGTTCTGGGGATTGAACTCAGGTCACCAGACCAGCGTGGCACGTGCCTTTTCCCACTGTGTCATCTTGCTGGCCCTCCTTTCTTTCTCGTGGAACTGGGAATTGAATCTAGGCTTATTGAGCTATATCTTACGTCCCTAAGGTTACATATTAGTTCTGGTCTGATCTCCTTTGAATTTGTGGGAGGTGGGTATTGTGCTCTGGGCAGACAGAAGGAGTCTGTGAAGTGCCCTCAGGCTCCTTGCTGCCTGCCTGCTGTTCTGCCCTGGCCCAGGATGGTGCTGACGGCTGTGGCTGCTCTGACTGAGGCCTCTTGGGGACCGTGACTACTACGTGTTCACCAGGGGAGCATGAACTCTACCCTACCTCAGTGTCTACAAAGTACCAGGAACACAAAAGTCCCTTAAGAATATCTGTGAAGGAAAGCAGGAAGGGGGGTGCTGGAAGAGTGTAGGAGGCCTCCCTACCCAGGGAGATAGGTCTCGCAGGTCAGGTAGCCAAAGTCAGAGCCGTCACAGTCTTCCACGCCCTGGTGCCGGTAACCGTCCCCACAGTAGGCCCGGTGACAGTCTAGGGAGACAAAAAGTATAGCACTGAGAACAGGAACAGGCTTGTCTACACAGCAAGGACAGTGTGGCCCAGTGGAGTCCCTAGAGCATTCCACCCACTTGAGAACCAACTTCTGGAAGGCTTCAGACTCACTCAGGACTGGACTAAGCGTCACACTGACATACCAGGGTTCTGTATAGCACACCTGCCATTTACTTGACAGGGGGACAAGGGCCTTCATGTCATCTGCAAACCTGGGAAGGTGACACTGCCTCCTCTTCATAGAACTACTGTGGAACATTGGTAAGGCAAGGCTTAGGGCACTGGAACACCAGACCCCAGTGCGAGAGCATGGTGAAGCCTTTGTCAGCACAGAGCTCTGGGGAGGCAATCTACCACTAGGCTCAGCCTGTGTTCCTGAGGGACCATATGACCTCCACAAAGACCTCTATCTTCATACCAGCAGTAAGACTCTATCCATCCTCCATCCATCCATCCATCCATCCATCCACCTACACAGGGTCTTGTTATGCAGTCCATACTGGCCTTTTTATTTTTGGTGATCTTCCTGCCTCAGTTTCCCAAATGTGCCACCATGCCCGGCCACCCTTATTTTTAGAGGAAATGGAGACCTCACTACTTGGTTTTGATTGAAACAGCTCCTTTCGAAGGGATCCAGGGAAGAGCCAGTGCCCCACAGATTGCCATCCAAATCTGCCAGCGGACTGGTGGAGCCGCATGATTGATAACAACCTCCCCTTGCTTCTCAACCCTGCTCTAGGTGGAACTTCAGCTCAGTGGCTGCCATCTGTCTCCTGAGGACGACAAGGACAGCAACGGTGCCCACACATTTCCAGTTCTGACCTCAGCAAACCGAGTCATGGATGGACGCACTGACCCCCAGCCACATCCAGACAACCTCCGCACAGGTCCGCTGGAGGGATCTCTGAAGACATGAGACACTGGCATGTCAAGCCTCTCTTACAGTCAAGAGAGCCAGGCTGGAAATGGCCCTCCACTGCCATCCTTGATGAGCTGGGTGGCAACCAGAGCCAGCAGCTGAATTTGTTCTGACTCTGAAAACTGTACTTCTACCTCATCTCCTGCTCTGATCACCTTATGTAACAAAACAATAAAAACTCAAAAATCAAATCATCAAAAACCCTCCACAGCCAGGTCCCAGCACTATCACAAAAGATGGAGACAGCTTGCCCTGAGTGTCCACCTAGAAAAGGAGCTCCGTCCAATCCAGGCTCAGCCTCTCCTGCCTTTCTAGGGTAGCAAGTGAGGACCACCACCTTCCCCTTCTGAGCTTGCAAAGAAGTAGGGCTTGGAAGAAAGAGGGCCAGGGGCAAGGAAGACCTCTCTAGGGGGCATGATCCTGAACACCTCCCTGTTGACATGCTTGGGTGAGGGAAAAATTAACATGCAGCCTGGAATTGGGAAGGGGCTCTCCAAAGCAGCCCCTGGTCCACTGTCCCTTGCCTTTGCCTCAAACCTTCACAGCTGGTAGCCAGGGCTTACCCCACCCCCTCGGCTGTCAGGTCTCCCAGGCTGGGCCCCACTCACCAATGCAGTCGTCCCCCACATCACGATTCCCGTCGTCACACTCCTCCCCAGGCTGCAGGACGCCATCCCCACAGGTACCACGCTGGGTTACAGTGTAACCCACAGGGTAGAAAGGGGTCAGCTAGCCAAAGAAACACACAGCCGTTAACGAGGGTGGCACGCCCAGGCAGCACAAAGCAGGCGAGTCAAATGTTCTGGGTCTAGGAGGCATCCCTTCGCTTCCTTTAGTAAGGGTGTGAGAGGCCATCTTTCCCAAAGGGAATCCTGGCTCAAGGTGAGCGTCTGTTTGGGGATGGGGCTGAGGGGGGCTGCTCAGAAGACAGGGAGGGAGGATGGGTAGCTCTCTCCTGCAGACACAGAAGTGCAGTCCAGCCCCAAACGTATAGCTTTCTTCCCTTCTAACAGGAGTGTCCCTTTCCCGGCTGAGGACAGCAGGGTCACAGCCCAATGGGCCTGCCCCAGAGTACCTGGATGGGGAGCCAGCCAAGGCTGTCTTTGAAGTACAACGACCGCTGGTCTCTGCGAAAGGCGATGGCATTCTGAGTGTTCAGCTTCTCCAGCTCCTCCTGGTTGTTGACCACAAAAATCTGCCAGAGAACATAGTGGTCAGGGTCCAGAAAAGCTTCCCCACTGGACAGGGAGAGCCAGAGAAGACTGTTTGCTTCTCACAGGGAGGAGTATCGGGAGGCCCACACCACGTCAATCCAGTTCAGAATACTTTGAAACAAAATTATCCACCTTGACTTCACATATTTAAATGTTTATTTTAGCATGTTACCAAGGCTTAAAAGACGATGCTACAGAGGTAAGTAATTTGACACCTGGAAATGTCTCTTCAACAAGGATCATACGCAATGGTGATCGTTACAAGCAGTACTGTGTGTTGGAACTCAGGGCGCACTAGGCAAGCACTAGCCATTGAGCTACATCCTTGGCCAAAACACAGCTCTTTCAGACAATATAATCTCAACCACATCGGAGTTAGTCTTGAAAGTAAAAAGTGGGGGGAATGTCCCTACCCTCTTGTTTTCTTTTGACTTTGCCCCACCTTGCAATTTCCCACAGCGAGTGGGTAGCGGTTGTAACAAGGGAAAGTGAATTTTCCTAAAGAACATCACGAAGGCCTTTGACCAGGGAGAGAGCATCCTTGGCACCCACCCGGACCACGCCCTGAAGAGCCTTACCGCAGGAACTCTCGGGGAGCCCGGCCCATACATGGAGTCCGAGTGCAGGGGGTTGTTCACATTCACGGGAGGTCCACAAAGACATCTTCCTGGAGGCCCTGGGAATCCTCTTTCTCCTTTCAGTCCCATTACAAGTTGTCCTAGGAGGCAACAGACTGTCGTGTTACTAGAGCCAACAAGTCAGGAGACGTGAGCAACCTGTGCAGGGAAGAGAGCGAAGGCTTGAGGCAGGCGACAGGCGGGGAGAGGCTCCCAGCCGTGACGTCTGGGAATACAGGAAAACAGCCGTCAAGCAATGGGCCTGCCCCTCCTCCCTGCCTTCAAGACACACGGACATCTGGTCCTGCAGCAGCCTTAGTTACTAACAACCTGTGGGAAAGAGGAGGGTTTTGTTGTGACCTGCAGCCCGGAGTGTGACACCTGGAGTCTAATAGATCACCTGTTGACTATCTCTAGATTTCCTTGTTGAAGAATGCACTCTCTGTGTGACCATTATTTAAAGGGTCTTCTTGCAGATGGTTATGCAGTGGATGGAAAACTTTTACCATATTTAAAAAATGATTATTTTTATTTATTTGGAGGAGGAGGGAGGTTGTGCATCTCAAGGCAAGGGAATGGAGGTTGGAGGACAACTTTGGGGAGTTCCCTCCTCCCACCATATGAGACCTGTAGATGGAACTCAGGCCATCAGGCATAGCAACAAGTGCCTTTACCCACTGAGCCACCTTGCCAGTCCAACTTCAACTGTCTTTTTTGGTTTTGTTTTTCAAGACAGAGTTTCTCTGTGTAGCCCTGGTTGTCCTGGAACTCACTCTAGACCAGGCTGGCCTTGAACTCAGAGATCCACCTGCCTCTGCCTCCTGAGTGCTGGGATTAAAGGTGTGTGCCACCACCCCCTGGCCCTTTCACTGTCTCTTAAGTTTCTTATATAAAGGATATTTACAGAGGAATTTTGGGATATGTGTGTGTTTTATTTCTCCTGGAAGAAAATAGAACATTTTCTGCTCAGGGTATTTCTCTCCCCCAGTACTGAGAAAAGTCAGGATACATCCTGGAAGAGTATGATTAGGAAATGCACTCTGGCAATGTCTAGGTCTGTAGTTCTCATTTTGACTCTTACTCATCACTTATTTTTGATTTTTGAGATGAAGTCTTACGATATTGCCTAGCCTGGTTTTGAACTCCTGGATTCAAGCAATCCTCACGACTCAGCCTCCAAAGTGACTGGAACTTCAGGTGTGTACCACTGTGCTCAGTTTTGCCTGGACTTTTTTTATAGTGTTTTCCTGGACGCTACAGGCTGACCAGGAACTTGCTATATATCTCAAGCTGGCCTTAAAGTGGTAACAATTCTCCTGTCTCTGTCTCCCAGGTGCCGGGATTACAGGCTTAAGCCATCACACCCAGATTCTTCAAATTGGCTTTTAAAGGCCTTCATGCCTGAGTCACACTCTAAGCAATTCCATACGAATCTCCAGACATCTGTGGGTTTGTTTCCTTTTTCAGTGCCATGGATGGAACCAGGGCCTTGGCATAAGCCGGGTTAGTGCTCTGCCACTGAGCCACACTCCCAGCCCTTAGGCATCCATAATTTTAAAAGTGTCCAAGATGTTTCTACTGTCCATCAAGATGGAGAACCACTAGGGAAATGGCATGTGTACAGAATATACCCCCATCAAATCATCCTTCTCACCCTCCATCCCTCCTTCTCCAAGGGTCTCTTCGGTTCCTTCTGTTCTCAATTCAAACATCACTTCCTCTGAGAAGCCCTCTCACATCCTCCCACTCCGGCACATTTGCTCTGGTACATTCACTTACATCTGTTCTTCACAGCACTCCTTTCTGCTTACAAGCCTACACACTCAGATCATTCCATTAAGGTCTCTCTTCCCTCAGGGTAAGACTGACAGGGGCGGGCCAACACTTCACACATTTGGAACAGAGTATCTATTCAATGATTGGATGATTAATTAGAGAGCAAAGGTCTTGTGAAAGACTGGAAGTCACGGCTGTCTGGCAGTACAAGGAAAGAGAGGTCAGGGCAGGGTGAAAAGATTGGTGAGCACATGCCCCTCCTCCGGAGACAACAGGGGCCATTGGAAACCAGCCTGTCCTTGGTCTTAGGCAGTCAGTGGAGGCAGACAGGAGCTGGGAACATGTCTGTAGATGCTAGAATGGCAGCATATAATGTGAACCCAGGGTGGACTATCTGGCCAGGACCATAGGGAAGAGGCCACACACTAAAAAGTGGAATGACCCCACCACCTTCAGCCTTCCTGAGCTGACTCATAAGCTGGTCCAACACCAGATGTCAAGTTACAGCTCTAACAAGGAATAGGAATAGAACTCTGTGGGAAAAGCTTCCACCTTAGGTTCTGATTTTTCAGAAAACTCTGAAGAGACAAAGACACCACCAGCTCCAGAACATCCTGGGTAAAAACCTGGGAACATGAGGAGTTTCCACCAGGAAAAGTGGGGCTGTGAGAAGGAGAAACTTGAGCGTGGCATCGGAGCAGCCTTCTGGAATGTTCTATGACCCCAGAACTCCTCCAGAATATAGTCTTGGGAAGACTCAGGACTTTTCAGATTTAGTTAATCTGGTGTGGCTGAGACCTGAACTCACGCTTCGCCTAACTCTGTCCCATTCAGGTGGACAGATCCAAGAATACGAGTTCTCTTGGGGAGCAGTCATTCCCGGGTGCCACGTGGATTTGTTTATACCCTGTCTGGACACAGGAAAGAATTAGCCAAGTTTGTAATTGTATAATTGCAAATTACATCTTAAATTTTGCCTTTCTTCCCTCCTCACCACCATCCTCTTTCCCTGTAACTTGAGTCATTAAAAAGTCCCTACCCTCTCCAACTCCTCCAGCACCAGCTGGCCCTGTGGTGCTGAGAACCAGACCCCAGGCAGCCTCCCAACAGGACGTGGCAGGGAGCCTGCCGCCGCCACCACCGCAGTTCCCCACTGCTTCCGCTTCCTCCCAGTTGGCAGAGGACATCCTTCATCCTGCCAGCTTCCTGCCATGATGCTCTGAAGGGCACAACTTGAACTGCCTCACCCCAGCGTTTCTGCCATGCTCTCTTGTCAGAGGACCTTGCTCTCCATTTTTGGTCAGGAGCCTCTTGCAGAAAGCTGGTCAGGAGGGCATAGTGTGAGAAGACAGAGGAAGACAGAATGGTAATCAAAAGGCTGTGTGGGGCTTCTAGGAGCCACGGGTGGAATCTGGACCATGGTGGCCACTCGTCAGCTCTGTAACCTTGAGGAAGCTCAGGGTTCTTAGACACAGAGGAAGGACTGGGACAGACCAGCAAACTTTACCTTGTGTTCTCTAGAACCCAAGGATATCCCAAGGAGGAACTGAGGAGGGGGCAGGGAACACAGTTTCTTCTTGAGTGGCTTTGTGGCTCTTTGTTGGTCTGTTCTCTCCAGGCTACCCTCAGAACTTCCCATACTCCTCAGTGGATCCCAGGCTATGCCACAATACCTGCTAGGTTTGAGCTTTTATCAGATTAAAACTGTGAGGAGTCACTCCAGGGCCTGCTCTAACTCTTGTATTATTACCCAAGTTAGGCTCAGGGATGTCCCTTCTAAAGTCCTACCTACACTCCCAGCCCTGCAGATTTTCACAAAGAGCAGGGAGATTGCTCCATTTTGCCTCTTTGCTCCCTTCAGCCTCCTTCCTCTGAGTGGCTCCTCAGAAAGGAAGTGATTTGAAGAGAAGGTGGAGGGAAAGAAAGTCAGTCAGAGAGATGGTCTACGATCCTGCTAGACTGCAGGTGTAACCCAGGAAGGACAGAGGAAGTCTCTGTAGGGACCAGTCTCTGTGTGGTTCCAAGCACCAGATGCCATGGGGGATGTGGTGCTGACTCAGTTCTGGGGTGACTGGCATCTAGAAGGAACATGAAACACAGCTGCAAAAAGCAAGAGTCAGCTCGGGGTACAGCTCAGCAGTAGGGTGTTTACCTAGCATCTATGAAGCCCTGTGCTCCACACCCAGTCACACACACACACACACACACACACACACACACACACACACAGAGGCAAACACTTATACTGAGTGGGCATATCATCTAAGTTGGCCTCAGTGGCACACGTCTATAATCCTAGCACTTGGGAGGTAGAGGCAGAAGGATCAGGAGAGTTTAATGTCATTCTTAGCTACATAGCGAATTAAAGGCCAGTCTGGACTACAGGTCTATATGAGACCCTATCTCAAAAAAAAAAAAAAAAAAAAAAAAAAAAAAAAAAAAAAAACCCTCTACAAAAAAAAAAGAAAAAAAAAAAGAAAAGACAGACAGACAGACACGGGGCAGGGGGGTTGTTCTCAGAAGGTAAAGGCATTTACCAAGCCTGATGGACTGAGTTTGAGCCTCAGGTGAAGGAAAGAACCAATAAATAAGTTGTCCTCTGACCTCCATATGCACACTGTGGCACACACACACACACACACACACACACACACACACAGATAGATAGATAGACAGACAATAGTATGAAAGAAAAGGGAAAGGAGGAAAGAAAGAAGCAAATCGCCAATGGCAGAGCCGTAACAGAAGGACAGTGCACCTTGTTGGGAGAGGACAGGGTAGCAGAAGGGGAAATAGGGTACCCGTCCATGAGAGATATAACTAGAAGGTTGGAGAAGGAAGGAAAACAAAACTGTGCTGGCTGCTAAGTCCTTGGGTTCCAATTCTCAAGACTGACAGCATGAAATTGGCTTTGTGAGAACCTGCTCACAGCCCCACGCCCAGGAAGGAAGCCAAAGGCAGATGGGGCTAGGTTTACAAAGACACAGAAGCACAATGGGACCATTAAAGTCTGCCAACCACCTTCGTCTGCATCCACCTCACCACATGTCCCCAGAATCCTCAGGTTTTTAGCCCCTAAACACTCCAAACCCAAGAAAGTTCTTTCCACAGGCAAAAGCAGGCTTCCACCATGCTCAGTCCCTGATTGGTAGCTCATGGTACTCCAAGAATTTCCAGTCATAGAAATGCTGCAATGCCCAAGCATAGCCTGAGACAGTGATCTCCTCAGGCATCTATGGAACATTAACATAAATAAGAGGTGGGCAAGGAGTAGGTCAAAGCAGGAGGGTCCTTCCTCATTGTCTTCCTGCCATAATTTACCAGATCTTCAGCTAACCCTTAGTTGGTAGTTAAAAAGGTAGGAAAGAAAAAAACCCAAAAGTCTGGTTCTTCTTGGCATCTTGACAGGATGGGTCCAACAGAATAATCTTTCCATGATAACCTCACTATGTGTGGCAAACATGTTCCCATAAATACAGTAGGAGAAAGACATTGCAGAATTTTTCAATGTTCCCATTTTATTAAGAAAAAAAGTTGTAATTGAAGTTGTGGTTCCTTGGCTGGAGAGATGGTGTAACATGAATCTTAAAATGGTCTTTTAATGAAAAACCCCAGAGCCAGAAATTGGCGTAAATACTAAAAGATCAGAGAAGTAGAGCAAGCCAACTCTTACCTCTAGGACTCCTCAGCCTGAAAAAGCCTCTAGTTCCTGTCTACTCACCCCTTATATACCTTTCTCTGCCCAGCCATCACTTCCTGGGATTAAGGACGTGTGTGCTTCTCAAGCAAAGGCATTAGCTCTCAAGTGCTGGGATTAAAGGTGTGTGCCATCAGTGTCTGGCTCTGTGTCTCTCCTAGACAGAGTCAATCTCATGTAGTCCAGGGTGACTTTGAATTCACAGAGATCCATCTGAGTTCCTAGTGCTAGGATTAAAGGTGTGTACCACCACTGCCTGGCCTCTGTTTAATCTAGTGCTTCTTCTGTCCTCTGATCCTCAGGCAAAGTTTATTAGGTTACACAATATATCACTACAAGATGGCACAGAGGTTAAGAGCACTGGTTGTTCTTCCAGAGGTCCTGAGTTGGATTCCCAGCAACTGCATGGTGGCTCACAACTATCTATAACGAGATCTGGTGCCCTCTTCTGGCATGCAGGTATACATGCAGGCAGAACACTGTATACATAATAAATAAATAAATCTTTTTTTAAAAGTGTGTTAAAATTTTTTTAATTGTGGTTCCTTTCATATAACTGAGGATAGATCTAGGAATGCTGTCTTTTTACAAGTGATGTGCACTTAAAGGCCTCATGTTGAGCTGATAAAGGAATAAACTAAAGGGCTTACCTAAACGAATTAAATAGTAAAACAAGGTAGAAACATACCTAGTTCATCTTCAATGATGGACTCTTAATTTCTTTTTAGCAGTTCCTTCGAATGAACACAACATATCCAATGCAAATAAACAATCTTTCATCACACTGTGTAAGACAGAAAAATCTGCAATGCCTTCTGGGTGTAAGATAATGATTGGAACAATGAAACACATTTTTCTAGAAAAAGATTTTAGTTGATGAAATAGGCACCTGTTTCACTTAAAGTATAAATGACATCACCAATGTAATTTAGCCCCTCTCTACTTCCTCCGTGTAATCTCCAAAATGTTAAGACGAAGTTGAGTGAGCCAAATCATAGAGAAATCATGAAGATATACGAAAGAGCCTCTGGCAGTTTCTGACAAGAAATACAATGCAGAGCTCTGCAGGCATCTCCTTGTGGTGTCTCGGGGGGGATCTAGTTAGGAGTACCACTTATAGGTTAAGTGAAGCTGCAGATGAGGCACCTGGGGTCTTACCTGCAGATGGGGCACCTGGGGGCCCTGGAGGACCTTGACGACCAGGTTGACCAGTAGGTCCAGGCTTGCCTGGTGGGCCCATGATTCCACTGTCTCCCTTCTGACCCTGACAGATAGAAAGAGAAAGCCTGTTGTGATATGATGGCATGACAAAGTTCCTTCCCCATTTACCTCTAAATCAGAGACCACCTAGCTCAGATAAGCAAAAACTCATGGTGGGATATATCTGGTCTCCAGCACGCAGCCTGTGAGAGGGACAGAGCAAGTGATCTGTGCAAGTTTGAAGACCTCATTAAGTTCTCACTCTGTTCTAGAAACATGGCACAGGACAATAGAAACAATCCACCTCATCTCCTGGCATGAGTTAGGAAATGGAGTCTCAGAGTATTTGTGCAATATTCTAGTATTGAGGTAGCTGAGGTAGACCTATAATTTAAACTTTCATCTACTTGTTAGGATTACTTTCATTCTATCAGAACTTTCTACCCACAGACTTCTCATTGCTCTCTTGGTAGAGACCCAGTTCCTTACTGAGCCCAAGAAGCAAGACATGGCCCTGCTCTCCAGCCTTGAGTCAGAGTGTTTGTTTGTTTTGTTTTTTGTTGTTGTTGCTATTGTTGTTGTTGTTGTTGTTGTTGTTGTTGTTTGAGACAGGGTTTCTCTGTGTAACAGCCCTAACTTTCCTGGAACTTTGTAGACCAGGCTGGCCTTGAACTCACAGAGATCCACTTGCCTCTGCCTCCCGAGTGCTGAGATTAAAGATGGGCACCACCATGACAGCCAGAGTTTATTTGTTTGTTTGATTGTTTTTACTTTTAGTCAAAAATACCATGATTCTTCTCACACTTCTCAAGAAAAGATTATCTTTGCACCCCAAACTCTTTATGCCCCCTCTGCCTTCAGTTTTCAGCTCCGATGTCCAAGAACAAGGTCTTCCTTGATCTCCCAGGCTGTACTGGTGTTCCTCACGGCATTCTCTCAACACTTTCTTTTTCAAGCTGGGAGTTGAAGTGCATGCCTGTCATCACAATACTCAATAGGCTGAGGCAGAGGGATTGCTGTTAGTTTAAACACACACCCCTGGCTCTTCCTATTTATTTTGGATCACTGATCATAGATTATTGTGTGGTCACTTCATCACTGTCTCCCCATGAGACATAAGTTCCATGTGGGCTAGAATCCGCCATGTGCATCTTCTCTCCCCAGACCAAATGAAGGAGAGGAAGTTGGCAGCACATGGGGAGGGAGTTTTGACAATCTGTCAGTCAAGATAGTTTACCTTTACAGTGAGGCTGGATAAATCATGTCATTGCTTTATGCCTTGGTCTTCTCTTCTCTAAAGTAGGGCCAGTACATACAGAGCCACCCGGGTTCACTGTGAGGCTAACAAAGATGGCAGAAGTGAAAATGTGGTTTGTGAAGAGTGAAGGGTGGGGCTGGAGAGATGGCTCAGAGGTTAAGAGCACTGGCTGTTCTTCCAGAGGTCCTGAGTTCAATTCCTGGCAACCACATGGTGGCTCACAACCATCAATAATGAGATCTGGTGCCCTCTTCTGGCCTGCAGTGCAGGCATGTGTTCAGACAGAACACTGTATACATAATAAACAAACAAATAGATAAATAAATAAAGGAGTGAAGGGTGATGGGGGAGACAAGCTGACTGTCCTAGTGGCTGGCCAGGCTTCATCTTCTCCCATGGAGAAACAAGTTTGATTTTCTGAGAGCATTTTGGAGATTCTGGCTGGGACCATGACTGCTTATATATTCTTAACCAGAGGACAGTCCTTTATCGGAGAAGGTCATCTCTATCCAATCGTACAGCTTTGGAAGAGACACACGGAGCAGTGAGCTCCCTCTCAACAGCTAGACCATCTAGATCAACCATGATGGTCAACGGGATGACAGAAGTCCAAGCCCAATGTCCCTTACACCTAAGAAGTCCTGATTGGTTAAAGAGAGTCACACCTGAAGATACTCCATTTCCAATCATACACTGGCTCTGTGAGGTACTGTCCTACCAACATGGCCCTAGGGGTCTTCTCCATAATACCAGAGGAGTTCCTAAACTTGTCCCAGGGGACCCATGAGGTTAGTCTGTTTCCAATTCTGCCCTCACAGAGGAGGCTGTTAATCCTCAGGCCAGGCTGAAGCATTCCACATGATAACCAAGATGGGTCCCAGAATGGCAAAGGAAGTCACACCAGCTTAATATAGCCAGTAAAGCTTGTTTTCCTAACAGCCAGGCCAGCTGGCTCTGAGCACAGGAAGTGCATGGCTTGAAGGAGCTGGAAACACTCCTTGACTCTGACACCAAGAGTAGAGGAGTCTGGCTTAATTGGTCATTGCACAGAAGAGGCCATATCTTTATGGCAGGTGTCGCTGAACCAAATTGTCCAGGGAAAGGATTCTTTATTCTGTATCTGCTGTGAACTCAGGAGGTTTCTCTTAAAGCCATTGTCTCCTTGATTGAAGTTTTTTCTTTCTCTCTTTCTCTTCCTTCCTTCCTTCCTTCCTTTCTTTCTTTCTTTCTTTCTTTCTTTCTTTCTTTCTTTCTTTCTTTCTTTCTTTCTTCCTTTCTTCCTTTCTTTCCTTTTCTTGTGGTTCTTGGACTTGAACTCAGGACCTTTTGCACACTGGGTACGCACTCTACCACCAATCCATAATCCCAGCCCCTGGAGGTTTTTATGATCAGGTCAACAGCCATTTTCCCCGGACCTGCTTGGAGACAAGTCAGGAAGCATGGCCATGATAGAGAGCCATAGCAAGGGAGAGGAACACATGCCCAAAATTCTAACCCTGGCCTTGAAGTTGGCTCAGCTCAACAGTCTTGGCAAGCAACTCCACCTCACTGGCCCCTTGTTTCCTTGTGAATAGATGGGAGAGATCTGAAGGGAGTGAGATTGGATTAAATGATCTCTGAAATCCTGTGTTGGAAACTGTATTCTAGAGTCTTCCTAGATTCTTGTTTCCTAGGTTTGGATTAACCTGGTTACTTCCAGAAATCATAGTCCTTCTGGATACATGACTCTACACTAGGAGATAAGAAGGAAGCTCCAGGGCAGGCTTCCAGTAACAGTTGAGGGGTCTGCAGAGTAGAAAGGCACTGAAAGGCACACAGGTAAGCTCCTGCATCTTGTAAATGGAGTGGGCTTCTTCCCTGACCCTTCCGAACTCTCCAAGTGGTTTTGGTGTAGCTCTTACAATCATTCCAATATAACTGCCATCACTAGGGTTGATATACAGCCTACTCGGCTTTGGCTTTACCAGGAAAGACAAACACTGCCCTAGAAAAGATCTAGAGGACAGAAACCAACAGCCTCTTCTTAGACTAATGTAGAACAATCTAGAATGAAATCATGTAAGGGAGAATTTTCTCCCTCTTTTTTACTTTTTCTGAGCCTAGATTTAAGGAAACTGGCACCTGTGGCATGCCTTGGAAGCCATGTGACCACGGCCCCCCTGGGAAACTGTCAAAATGAGACTGACATTTTGTGACTTTAAAAACAAACTAAAAGAATCTTGCCATATTTGATTTAAATAACTGTACAAAAATAAAGGCCTTGTTTTCCATTGAAAACAGAACAAAACAATGTTACTGTGAGATCTGAATTATCCAGAGCCAGGTCACTTCTGCATTGACTTAGGGAAGCTCATCATTAGCTTCACAGGGTGACTGTGGTTATGATTCCTGGCTGCACATTAGAATCCCATGGGTGGCTTCAACAAAACACAGCACAAGCTGAAGTCGATTCCAGACCAACTGTACCCGCGACTTTAGGAAACGAGGCCCAGGCACGGGTGATAGGGGGGAGGGGCACGTTCAGAGGCAAGACCTGGAGGTGCAGCCACTGTAGCTGGTGGAGAATCTGTGTTCAGTAAATGCCTAGGAGATGCTGACATAAACTGAAGTCTGAGCATCCTCACACCAGCACAAGGAAAAGGCTTTGTTGCCAAAGATGTCCTCCTTTCAGCATTTCAAATGACCCGGGCGAGCCTCTCCTCCAAGCAAGCTATTGCTTCCTTGTTTATTAAAATACACAGTGGACATAAAAGAAATAATTTAAAATACGAGAAGAAATAGCTCTGAACTACGTGTAACCTCAGCATGTCTGAGGTGGAAGCAGAGTTTGAGGCCAGTCTGGGCTACATGAGACTCTATCTCAAAGCAACAACAACAAATGAATAAACAAAGAAATTTTAAAGTGAAATAATGAATTATGGAAAGATATAATACCCAGATCAAACCATAACCACCAACAGAATGGAGATAAAAAAAGTAACTAGCGGGATAGATGATTTCAGATATTCTCATGACAAAAGACAGTAAATATCTAAAGTGATAGATGTATCTATTAGCCTGAATTGATCACTCCACAATGTAGGTATATATGTACATACATCACAGTATACCCTATAAAATATAATAACAATTAAAAATAGAAAGTTTTACATATATGCTCAAAAATGACGTTTTTCTTCTAACATACTAACAATCATTAACATTAAAAGTATACATAAGTATACATATTAATAAATATTAATTTCCAAAAATTAGTATTATTTACGTAAACTGACTTGTGTCTGTCAGTGTGCCAGCAGAGGCCAAAGGTCAACATCAGGTATCTTCCTCAATTGTTCTCCACCTTATTTTGAGACAAGGTCTCTCCCTGAACCTGCAGCTTGTGGATTCATCTGGAGTGGCTGGGACTCTGCCTCCCTAGTACTAGGATTACAGGTGTGTACTGCCACACTGGCTTCTTCACATGAGTGCTGGGAACAACTCAGTCCTCATGCTTCCACAGGAAGCAATTTACCTACTGAGCCATTGCCCCAGCCCCTAAACAAAGCTGGATTTCAAATATCTATTTGAAATAAAAAAGGTAACAAACATGATCATGATCATGATGATGATGATGATGATGATGATGATGATGATAATGCATATGTAGTAAGACCAAGGCCATCCTGGGTTACATAATGAGACCCTGTCTTAAAACAAACAAACAAAAACAAAACAAAAAGTAACATGGCACTTCTCTCGGGTGTATCTGTACATTATCAAAAATGCTAGTTTTCCTGTGGCCATTTAGTGCAGGCCTCAAAACCAGTCCAGGAAAGTGAGCCCCGCTCCTTCCTTTCCCAATTCCATAACCTGGCTTTCCCTGCTGACCAGGAGGCTCAGAGCAAACAATTGCCCTAAGCTCTTAACAAACCCAACGAAGAGGATCACTTCCAAATTGGGGGTTTGTGCAGTGAAAACTGTCACTGAAGTTCAAAAGACCTGGTAGCCACAAGGACAGGCATAGACTGGTCTCTAAAACTCAATTTACACCCCGTATACTGAGGCAAAGAGCAGGTTTTCTGCAGAATGATCATTCCTAGTTACTTCGTTTAAGATATACGCGTTCCTATGAACTAGGGCCACTCTTGTTTCTGACCTTGAGTGGAGCCTGTAACCTTGAACCATGGCTAGCCAGGAGAAGCCCGAACATCAGTAATGAGGCTGCTCTGTCCACTCGCCCTGAGGGTGCTTGAATCTAAGGCTGTGGAATAGCTCTAGATGACCTCTGCATGCTTCTCCACACATCTCCAGGCAGTGTGCCCTCAGTGAGGTAAACCCTGGGATCCTTACCTGTTTGCCTCGTTTTCCTGGTCTCCCGGTGGGGCCTCGGTGTCCTGCGAGCCCGGGTTCTCCCTTTGGACCCATTTCACCCTGGAGAGAAGAAAGAGAAAGAGTGGGCATGTCTATGCTGGTCTCTCCAATCACTGGCCCCAAGGCCTCCTCTTCATCCTCTGTCTTTCCCAGGTAGGCTGTCCTGGGAGCATGGGAGACTGGTGAGCTCATATCCAAGGAACAGGAAAGAAAGAAGGCACCCCCGAGGGTGTGACTCAGTGCTGTAGAGCACTTGGTGCTCTAGTGGTCAGAGAGACGGCCCTGTCCACAGCGGTCAGCGGTGGCTTCTGCACTTCAGTCACACACACGTCTGTGTCACTACAGACTGGGAAAAGCTAATTTCCCAGTTTGTCTAATTGAAAATTTGTGTAATGGTTTGTTATGTTTTGTTTTTAGTACAAACTCACACATATGAGTTTGGGTTTTTCTGTTTTTGTTTTTGTTGTTTTAAATGTTTGGGAACAGTCTTGTCCACTGTAATGTTTGGTATTTTGTAGATTTATGTAGGATTATATACCTCTCCACGTTTTTTTTTTTTGTTTTTTTTGTTTTTGTTTTTTTTGTTTGTTTGTTGTTTTTTTTTTTTTTTTTTTTTTTTTGAGATAGGGTCTCATTATGTTGCCCTGACTGGCCTGGAATTTGATATGTAGGCCAGGCTATCCTGGAATTCCTAGACAGCCAACTGCCTCTGCCTCTTGAGTGCTGGGATTAAATGTGTACACCACTCTGTCCGGCAGTTCTCCACACTTTAGGAAGTATTATTTTGAGTTCCAGCCCACTTCTACCTATTCAGACAACTCTTCTTTTTGAGATGGGTCTCCTGCTGCTCAAGCTGGCCTCCACCTCTATGTGGCTGAAAACCACCTTGAATCCTGTTGCTCCACCTCCCTGGTGCCGGGGTCACAGCAATGTATCACTATGCCCAGCTCAGATGAAACCCCTTCCTGTGAGGAGAGGTATTTCAAGTATGTACTCAAAGAGTCACCATAAAAATACTATTAAAATCTGGAAAACAATGTAAATTACATTTCTAATTGAAAATAATGTTTTCATAGTTCAAGGCCAACCTTCCTCAAAACTTATTTCTCAGACTGTCACACACACACACACAAACACACACACACACACACACACACACACACAAATACATTTCTTCCCTCCATCTTAGCTTTTCCTTACTTTTGCCAAGTCTAGGATTCCTGTCCCACCTGCTGCTTCTGGGGATTATGGGCCCACGGGGCACATCATTTCTACTTCAAGCAATTGCGCTGCACCCCCAACACCGTCAGTGCAGCAATTGCTACCAGGAAGTTTTTACTTATCAGTAGCCAGTGCCCATGATGGACTACCCTAGCTGCTCAGAGATAGTAACAGACACCCAGGATCCTTTAAGGCTCCCTAACACGATGGAAAATTCCAGAGGATATCTATTGATGGTGAGGATCAAGCCCAAGCTCACCTTTCAGCCCAACAACAGGAAGATGTCTCTCCTCAACTCACTCAGCAGTTAAGAACGCTTACTGGGTTTCCAGAGGACCCAGGTTCAGTTCCTAGCACCTGTATCAGGTGGCTCACATTGCCTGCAACTCCAGGCAGTGAATGGTCACAAAACTTTCAACTCCAAGGGTATCCAAGACCTCCAACCTCCATAGGCATTGACACTTACGTGCACATACCTACACATAAACACACATGTACATACAATTAAAAATCAGTCTTTAGGGCTGTAGAGATGGCTCAGAGGTTAAGAGCACTGACTGTTCTTCCAAAGGTCCTGAGTTCAATTCCCAGCAACCACATGGTGGCTCACAACCATCTATAATGAGATCTGGTGCTCTCTTCTGGCCTGCAGGCAGAACACTGTATACATAAATAAATAAATCTTTTAAAAAAATCAATCTTTAAAAAAGAATTTTTCTTGAGTCCATGTAGTCTTTCGACCATGATGTCCTTCAGGATGCTCAGTGGTGAGAGTATGTTGGGTCCATGGGCCATGGAGATGTTCCACAATTCCCCAGGGCTCCTTAAAGAGACTCAGGGCATGTCTTGCTTGGCTAGGAGAAAACATCACCATTAAAAAATATATGAATTTTTAAAAAGAGATTGTCAGAAGGAAGTGTGGCCCTTCTCTTTATGAACTAGAAGCAACCCGTAATTTCTTGATCTAATTTCTCTCCTAAGACCTAATTATGGTTATCATATCAGCTCTGTCTTAAAACAGCCTGCCATGAAAAGGGGAGATAGCTCCTGTTGCCAAGTCTAGGAAACAGTGCAGAAGCCAGGAAAACTGTTATATTTAATTTTACAGTGATTTATGAGTCTTTGATGGGCACTGTTGCAGGGAATGAAAACCTAGACCAAATATCTTAAGGGACTCACTTCTCTTTTGAGGTTTCCTTTGTTTATATAATTATTCTATTTTTAAAATGTAGCATCCCAGGTTGGGGATTTAGCTCAGTGGTAGAGCGCTTGCCTAGCAAGCGCAAGGCCCTGGGTTCGGTCCTCAGCTCTGAAAAAAAAAAAAAATGTAGCATCGCATCTAGGATAGCAGAAATTGAGTTTCTGACAGGTTAAGGTAAGGATAAGTCACACAGTGACTTGCATAATGACTGAAAGTACTTCATTATGCCCTGATGGCTGGGTACTGCCCAATAAAAATGTTACACTTTAGGAAGTAACACTTTAAAGTGAATGTTTAAAAAGAATTAAAAAATACTAAGAAAACACTTGTTTGCCTATTTAAGAATTTCAGTTTGTGACCTAGGTAAAGATAACACTTTCTAATGTCAATACCTTACAACATGAAGATCCAGCATTACCATGCTAGCTTAGGTGGCAGTTTGAATGAGAATGACCCCCATAGCCTCACATATTTGATTGTTTGGTTACCATTAGGTGGAATTGTTTGGGAAGGATTAGGAGGTGTGGCCTTGTTGACAGAGGTGTGTCACTGGGGTTGGACTTTGTGTTTCAAAAGACTTGTGCCATGTCCAGTCTCTCTCTCTCTCTCTCTCTCTCTCTCTCTCTCTCTCTCTCGCTCTCGCTCTCGCTCTCGCTCTCGCTCTCTCGCTCTCACTCTTGAATTTGTGGATCTAGATGGAAGTTCTCAGCTATTTGATGCCATGTTTTTCCTCCCCTATCATGGACGTAAGCTTCTGAAACACTTTCTTCCATAACTTGTCTTGGTCATGGTATCTTATCACAGCAATAGAAAAGTAAAAGCCGGGCGGTGGTGGCGCACACCTTTAATCCCAGCACTCGGGAGGCAGAGGCAGGCGGATCTCTGTGAGTTTGAGGCCAGCCTGGGCTACAGAGTGAGTTCCATGAAAGGCTCCAAAGCTGCACAGAGAAACCCTGTCTCAAAATAAATAAATAAATAAATAAATAAATAAATAAATAAATAAATAAATAAATAAATAAATAAATAAATAAATAAATAAATTTTGGGCTGGCGAGATGGCTCAGAGGTTAAGAACACTGGCTATTCTTCCAAAGGTCCTGAGTTCAATTCCCAGCACCCACATGGTGGCTCACAACCATCTGTAATGAGATCTGGTGCCCTCTTCTGGTCTGCAGTGATACAGATACATGCAGACAGAACATTGTATACATAATAAATAAATAAATCTTTAAAAAAAAAAAAAAAGTAGCCAAGACAGCTTAGGGGCTGTCCTACACAGTCAATGTTTCACGAGGGCATGAGGGCACAGTATTTTCATGTTAGCTCAGGAACTGTTCAGCATGGTCAGTAACTTACAGCACTGAGGACCCAGCACTATCATGTCAGGGGCTGTTTTACATGGTTAATGCCTTACAATGTAAGAACCCAGTGTTTCCATGTCAGGTTGGGAGCTGTTCTACACGGTCATGTATGCATCTTTCTTTAGGCTATGACATCTTTCCTCATCCAACGCCCAGCCTTACTCTAGATCCTAAACCTAAGTAAAAGTGTCCCCAAATCTGTCAGTCTATTGCCACCTTCATAATTTTTGTTATATCAATATATCACTTTACGGTTATTTACTGAATGATTTTTTTTTAAAGATCTACTTATTTATTATGTATACAATGTTCTTCCTGCATGTATACCGGCATGCCAGGAGAGGGCACCAGATCTCATTACAGATGGTTGTGAATCATCATGTGGTTGCTGGGAATTGAACTCAGGACCTCTGGAAGAGCAGCCAGTGCTCTTAACCGCTGAGCCATCTCTCTGGCCCTGAATGGTTTTTCTTTAACACCTAAAACTGTCTCCTTTTAAAATTGGGCCTGTCCCAAGTGAGATACTGAATATCTCGCTGGTTAAATAAAATAGTTGTCACTTTTTAAAATAATCCTGTGTCCCTCCAACAGTGTTTGCCACCCTTGAAGACTGTATTGAGTGTTTAGGCAGCAGTGAAACTTAATCAAACAAATCTCTAAGTTGCTTCAGGGTCTGAGGGATACGAGGGGTCTTGACCATTGTGGCTCAGACAGGAGATTGCAGTAGCTCCTCACAAAGCTTCCGGCTTTTGAATCTTCCATTGAGCTCCAGGAGGTAGAAAAAGCAAAGAGGGGCCTCTCTCCATGGTGTGTGTATGGAGAGAGTGGGAAGAGCCTTTCCCACTAAACTGGAGGTTGACCTCAGACCTCCCTGCTACCCTCTCCCAGTGGACAAGACAACTTGGTCCCCATCTCAAACTGGAACTTTCCACAGTCAAAATCAATGTTTCTGCCTGAAGGACCAGAAGGAGGCTCCATTTGCTGTTTGGAGCACCTGAGGTTTGTCATCTCTACTTTTAGACACTTACTTTCTGCCCCAGCATTCCAGGAAATCCAGGGAAACCCTGTGAAAAGAACAACAAATACTGTGACTGTTTTGAAATGCCACTTGGAACTGGCTGCGGATAGATTTGGTCAGCCATTTTTATGACGGCTATCCCTCAGTCCACAGGTCGGGGAGCTCCCACTTCCATTGCAGCACATCACTTGTACAGATTTGCCATTACCTTTTCTCCTTTGGGACCCAAGTCACCCCTTTCACCTCTGGATCCCTAGGAGAAAACCAAAAGAGGGGGTCAATGCACTAATATTGCACTTGTGTGTTTATGTAGGGGGGGGGCTAGGGATAGAAGCATTTCAAACTGATAAGCTCCCTAGGCCAACACCTTCATTTTGACAAAGCTCTAGGCTCAGATAATAGGTAGCTTGCCCAGTCAAGGCATGCTTTCTGGTTAGACCCCCTAAGACCTCTTAATGTTAGTTAGTAAAGGGAAACAGAAAGTTCTGGGTCTCAGATCCTCTCATCTCACAGGGCATGTGTCCACGGGTGCCTGTTGGTGTTTGTTTTATTTTAGTAGAAAAGAAGGCTTGTGTGATAGAAACCTGGCCTAAGGATAAGTCCCCTCTTCCAGCACCCCTATGCTGACTGAGGATAACTCCCTACCTGGCTCTCATTTGTTTCCCTGCTCCCTGTCAGGGGCAGGAGCCTCACAGGGAGGTCCTTTTTTACCGGAATTGCCCTGCCCCAGGAGGCCCCTCTTCTCTCTCAGCCCATACATGATAAAGAACAGAGTAGCCTGGAATGATGGCTGCAGTTGATATCTGAAGAGAGAGCTGGGCCTGTCTTCCACCCACCCCCAACTCCAGAGCTGTGTCCAGACCAGGATCTGGGATGCCAGGAGAGACACGGACTGACCTTTTCCCCTCTGGATCCAGGGAAGCCCTAAAAGAAAGCAGACTGTTTATATCAGCCCCCAAGACAGCAGAGGAGGTGGGGGGGGGGTGCTGTAAGAACAGAAGGACTCCCAGAGTATGCTGTCTCTGCACTCTATTGTGAGTTTTAAGGGGCATATAGCCATAAACAGGAAGATGTCCAGGAGGCTTGTGTTTATACTATGCCTAAAAAAAAAAAAAAAAAAAAAAAAAAATGTAGCTTTTCTCAGCCCTCAAAAGCCTAATCCGGAGGCAAAACCTTGATAACCAAAGAGAACAACAGGAACAGGATCCCTGTGTCCCTGCACCCCAGGGCATGATGTCCCCCAAAGGGCTGACTCCCCAGCACAGGGTGACAGTCCCCCAGTCGTGCCCTCCCCATCTTTGTAGACAGCTGCCGCTCCCCAGTCATAGTGAGAAGGCCTGGGAATGTCCCTCTGGACCACACACTGACCTTAGAGCCCATTGGTCCTCTCGACCCTGGCAAGCCCATCACACCCAGATCACCTTTTTCACCCTGCGGCAATTAGAAGATGGAAAAGAAGGACCACAGTGATATTTCTTAGAGAAACAGAAACAGGGGTTGTGGGAAAAGCTGGGATGGAACCAGGGTGTTGGGTCTCGGTTGTAAACTTGAGATCCCATATGCCCCTTTGCCTCCTCCCAGGGCTCCACTCTCCACCTTTCATTGTGGTCATTGAGATTAATAGAGAACAAAAATGCCCAAGATGGTACCGATCACCAAACTAAATACTCACTAAGAAGCTGTAAATGGTGATGTTTGATCTTTTCCTGGAAAGGATTGTGAGAGGGTGGGGAGACAGCATGAGGGCCTCAGAAAATAGGCTTGCCACACATACAAATTCTTTGCCTGATTTGTTTTTTGTATAGGGAGGGCCTTTCAGACATTTCATTATACTCTCACCCTCAGTTTGAAGCCAAGCAGAGGGAACAATCAGGCTCCGGATAGATAAACAGGAGGGGGTGGTGAACAAGTAGGGTGGGCTTGTTGTGCCTCAGAATAAGTTTGAATCTTAAGCATTCTCTATACTACAAAACTGCATGACACCTCTAATTAGTAGAGATATAAAGTCAACTATATGCTGATTGGGGGATTAATTTGTGGGGTTTTTGTTTGTTTGGTTTTTTTCTTTGTTTTGTTTTTAGTCTGTTTTTGTTTTTTGTTGTTGTTATTATTGTTTTGTTTTTTTAAGTCAGGATCTCCTGTATCCCTGGCTGGTCTCAAATTTAGGTGAAGATGGCCTTGAATGGATGCTCTTACCTCTACCGTTGAGTGCTAGAATTATAGG
This sequence comes from Peromyscus eremicus, assembly GCF_949786415.1. Lineage (NCBI taxonomy): Eukaryota > Metazoa > Chordata > Mammalia > Rodentia > Cricetidae > Peromyscus > Peromyscus eremicus. The sequence goes on along the minus strand of NC_081425.1, from coordinate 90,006,750 downwards.
AAATGTACCACCATGCCTGGTTGCATATTCTGAATCTTAAATATCTTTATAAATTACCTTAAATGTAAAACTAAGCAATTGAAATTAATTTTGCCAGTATTTTACTTTCATTTAATCTAACTGTCACTTCAACATGTAATCACTGTAAAATAATGAGATTTAAAACTACATTTCATTTAGTGTGTGTGCATGCGCTCGCACCACATATATGTGGTGCACATATGTGGAGGTCAGAGGACCACTTCTGGAAGTTGGTTCTCTCCTCCCACCATGTGGGTTCCAGGGATGGAACTCAGGTTGCCAGTCTTGGTGGCAAGCACCTTCACTCTCTCCCCATCCCCGAATACAGTTTTATAAATTAAAACTTGGGGAAGGCAAAGTGAAACCTTCTCTTCTTCATTTGTATTAGTCACATTTCAAGGGCTTCACAGCTATACGTACATGGCTGCCATGATAGACAGCTTAGCTCTCTATAGTCGGGATGTTTGTTTGTTTGTTTGTTTGTTTGTTTGAGCTAGGATCTCACTCTAGCTCAGGCTGGTCTGGAATTTACTTTGTAGCCCAGGCTAGCCTCTAAGTCCTGGTGATCCTACCTCAGCCTTCTGAGTACTGGGTTTGTGAGTACGAGCCACCGTGCCTGGCCATGCAGTGAACTGAAAGCTGCCTGCACATATGCATGTGTGCCATGTACATGCCTACTACCCGCAGAGGCCAGAGAAGGACATCGGATCCCCTGGAACCTGAGTTACAGATGGTTGTGAGCCACCACGTGGGTGCTGGGAACTGAAGGCAAGACCTCTGCAAGAGCAGCATCACTCTTAACTGTGAGCCATCTCTTTGTCTCTGCAGCCAGGACACAGTGGGTTTAAAGAGAAACCTCCTTGGGATTTTGAGTCACCAACACAGCCAGGAAGATGGAGCAGCAGAGGATATTTGCTCTCCTTGCCCTGGCTTCTGCTGGTCAAATTTCCAAGTCATGGCCTCTGTACCCTGCACCCTGTGACAGGCAGCAAAGAATATGAAATAAGGGAAGATGGGGGGTGTGTTAGCTTTGCATACTCCCTCTGAGGAGGAGGTAATCCCTTGCTCGGTGTAGGATCTGCATTCTTCCAGGCTGCCAATACTCCATACTTTCTACCTGCCAAATCAGCCGTGACGGGATAGCTCCCCAGACCCGGGTTCCCTTTGGGTCATCTCAGAGAAGCCAAAGACTAGCACACTAATTCTCAGGACAAAGGGGAAATGGGGCTCCTGGGAAAGAAGGGAACAGCCCCCACTTCTCCCTGGGAGCAGAGTCACAGCACTAACCCGGGTCTGCAGACCACACGAAGGAGAAATGCTTGAGGGCTGGGGGCTCCCTTCCAGCTCTTCTCCATCTCAAGGAAGAGATGCATGTGCTTGACTGTTGGCCAGAACCCAGGAGGTCGCCATCTTCCCCCTCATGTTCTGATACCACATGAGCCCCAACACATAAGACACTTACCCTGGGTCCTTCAGGGCCTGGCCAGCCAACGGGTCCGGGCATGCCAGGAACACCTGGGGGTCCAGGTCTACCCTTCAAAGACGAAGAACAAAAGTCAAGATACCCTGGTATGCTTCCCTCCAGCCAAGAATATTTGGGGTCCTGATAAGGTATAAAGCCACTACGTGAGTCCCCCTGTACCTCCATCCCTACCCTCCAAAGAATGAGGGCCTAAAAAACCATGCCAAACAGGTATGAGTTAGGTTTTTGGTGTCATATTATATTATCAAACAAGGTTTTATTCTTCTTAGGAAATAGAGGCCAGTGGGCAGGGAGGTTCTAAATGCCTTAGTTTTCCTTTTTTGTCACCTCTGTTCACTGTTCCACTGGCCCTTGCTTCCTGTGAGTTTTCCACAAGGCTGTCCTGTGATGTGAGCTGGGACTGTGTGGGGAGCAGCAGTGGATGCTGCTGGAACTCCCTCAGGAATTCTGCCTGCTTCAGGCACCATCCCTCAGTGGCTACCCTGTTGACTTCTACCAAAGCCTGAAACTTTTAAGTTCACTTAGGGGCTTTGGAGCTTCCCAGTCACTTATGAACCTTCCTTCCTACAGCCAAGATCCCAGATCCCTTACCATCAAGGTATCAAGGAAGGACAAACAGACAGGCAATCCACACTCCCAAGTTCAGGCTACTGGAGTTGGCCACACTCTCTCATGACCCCTTCACCCCTCTTTACAGGTTCCTCCTGACAGTGATCCCTTTGCAATTTATTCACTTGTCTGTGTCTCTGCTTCCAGAGAACCCCACCTCAGCTAAGTGAAAGAGGACAAGAGCATAGATTAAGGGGTCTATCTTGGTCTCCACACTCGGTGGATCACTTCACAGTTAGCTAGGGATTCAAAAGGTTCAGCCAAGAGCTCAGGAATGCCAGATGCTGGTGTGTACACTCTACTTTTTCTTTCCATGCCCATGGCAGACATTACTAATCAACACAGACCTTGATGCATCTGAGCATAGACCAGCCACAGGATCCTCTCCAGGTCAGCAGTCTACACAGCCACTGAGCCGTGGCTGCCCTTGTTATTTGTACCTTGCAAAAGTCTGTTTATGGCTTCTGTTGGTAATAAAGCCACTGGCATCTTTTCAGCTAGATTTTCTCTTCTTTCAATCACAGTCAAGACTAGAACTTGAGTGCCAGCACTCACTGACTACAGCGACATCACCTGCTGGTTCTTTCTCTGACGCTAATGATGTCATGTGGCTGGTTCACTCTGAGCCATGGTAATTTCCAAAGCAAAGCCACTCATTCCCGTCTGCTCGATCACTTTATTCCAGTTTAATCAAGTAGCGAAGGTCATTTTGTGTCACTCTTTGGAGAGTTCTCTGCTGGAGGGGGGGGGGGGCGGGGTGAGGCTGAGGAAGTGTGGCCAGACCCAGCAGCCTCTGGAAGGTTTGTCAGATGCCAGAAAAGGCAAGCATGCTGACATCACCAGAGGGATGGCAGCACCAGCCCTCCACCAGGTACTGGTAGCTACTGAACGCACACGCACGCATGCAGCACCATTGCCCGACAGAGCAGCATGGGTCATACCTTCCTTCCTGGGCGGCCAAGATCCCCCTGTGCATAGAGAAGACAGATAAACAAAGGTTGTTTGGAAGAGAAGTTCTGGAGTCAGAATGCTTAGTAGGGCGTGGCTGTGCCTCAATCAGTCAGGTCACTTGACCAGTTAGAGCACGTCTACCATGCCAGTGGCCCGAAGCAGGACACATCAATAGCACCCCCTACTACAGCTGCAGCCCTTCATCAGGGAGCCCTCCTCATCTGCTAAGACAGAATGAGCACATATTTTGATATCTCAACCAGAGCATCCTCAGTGGCACCCCCAGAAAGTAAGCTGTAGCTACAAAGGCGAGGTGGGACTAAGAAAGCGGTGACTCATACCTTTTCTCCCTTTGGTCCTGTCTTGCCAGGAAGCCCGGGTGGACCCTACACAATCGAGATAAGAAGGGAAGAAAGATGTACCCAACCAAGCCGAGACTGCAGGGAAGGGTTTGTGGTAGCGGCCTGTGGCCCTGGACCTTTACAGGGCAGGCAGACTCTGTGGGGGCTCCAGGCACCCCTGCAGGAGCCTTTCCATCCTGCAAACTGTCCCCCTTCCCCCCCCCCCTTGTTCCTCTCCCTCCTGAGCTTTCTCAGCATGTTTCATGGCACCATAGTTGCCCCTCTCTGGATTTTAATTTCCTCCCTAGAATCCTTCAGTGCTTGATAAGATCAACCACAGAGTCTTGAAGAAGCCCCTCGGGGGAGTCTGTGATGCTCCTTGGCCTCAGGGATCCTTCACTGACTGCACCATGCTTCCCTGGGGCCCCACCAGGAGGGAAAGTTAAGTTTTGCCTAGAGAAGCAGCTGATTCCAATATTCCCAGGGAGGAGTGGGGTTTTGTGGCCCACTCCTGTAATCTCAGCATTTGGGAACTAGAGGCAGGAGGATTGAGAGTTCAAGGCCAGCCTTGGCTGCACCAGCAAGTTCATGGCCAACCTGAGACCCTGTCTTACAAATAACAAACAAACAAGATAAACAAGACAAAAAGAAGCATTCCCACAAGTGAGCTGTGGGTCTCAGTACTGGGCAATCCTCTCCTCCCCGCTTTCATTAAAGTAAGGCGCATGTTTGTGTCCCATTGCCAGCCATAGGAGGTGGGTGGCTCCAGCCAGAGGCTGTGGAAACACCAGTGTTTTGCACATCCACAGCCAGAAGCAGCTGTTTTCTGTCCACACGTCTGTGGTAAGTTCAGTTGATGACTGTTTTCCAAATTCCTGGGGATGGCAGAGAGAAATCCCCCCAAATCCCTTAGCTTCCACCGTCCCCTGCTGTCTGCAAGTGAACAATACAAGGTAAAGCCTGTGAGAAGCATGCTCTCTCCAAACCCTGCCATCACACTACAATTTCCCCAGGAGCTTTGAAAACTCCCAAAGCTCAGGCCATTCCCAGACCGATCAAGCGACTGTCGGGGGCAGTGGGAGGGAGTTGGTGAGAGAATAAGCACTAGGCATGTTTGAAGTTCTCCAGGGGTCCTCCCGTGAAGACAAAATTGGGAGACACCACCTTTGCTTTACCTGCCTTCTGTTTTGGAATGGAGTCGGGAAGTTGTTTTAATTCTGTTTTCTTCATTCTGCCAAGCCTTCCATTTCTTAAAATGGTTAGAACTATTCTACAAGATCATTAAGCTTGGAACCCACCAAACAAATACAGATTCTGATTGAATGAAGAGGGATGGGCAGAGTGTGAGATTCCCCTCCCCGCCTTCCTCCCTTCCTTCCTTTCTTCCTTCTTTCCTTCCTTCCTTCCCTTCTTCCTGTGATGGAAGTCTTACCCTGGCTAGCCTGGTACTCACGATATAGCTCAGGCTGGCTTCAAACTCAAGGGCTAAGTTAATCACCTAGTGAGATTGCATTTCTAACCAGTTCCCATATGATGCCAGTTGCAGACTTAGAGATCTCACTTTTAGTAGCAACAGCATTCACTGTCCTAAGGGAACTGAGGTGGCTGCACAGACTCCACGGGTGGGCAGCAGAGCCTCCATGTGATTCAGAAGAGCTTGTGGGAGCTCAGAGATGCACTAGTGTGACTGCTGTTCTGAGCCGAGAAAAGGATTCCTTCCACACGCTCTGTTGGTTCTCATGAGCATCAAGACCCATCAGAAAAGAGCGCTGCAGGTGGAATGTCCGTCCACCTTAGCGGACTCTCTCCGGCCTTTGTGCAGACTTCTCAGCCACTTTTTGGTGGCTTCTGGCCTCTGAGCTCAAAATCATTTTCATTATAACATTCTTAAGATGCTTGTATTGTTTCTTTCCTTGTTTATTTTGTTTTTGAGACAGGGTCTCTTACCATGTAGCCCAGACTACTCTTAAACTCAGGCTCCTCCTGCCTCAGCCTCCCAAGTGCTGGGATAATAAGCCTGTCATCATACCTGGGTCAATAAATGTTTATGGAGAAGAGGCTAGCTATAGCCCACAGGTGGAGTAGACTGGGAAGCAGGATGAACAATATCCCTGTCCCTGTAGACATGGGATCAGTAACCTTTCCTCTACAAAGCCAGAGAATAATTATTCTCTTAGGCTCAGAGAGTCACATCTGCTGTCTGCCAGATTCCTCAGCTCTGCCCTGATAGCCTGGAAACAGCCACAGAAAGTAAAACCAGAGTTAGAAGTCAAGACGGGGCTAGATTCAGTGCCGTAGATTTAGACGTGATAATTGCAAAAAATTCTCCTGTCTATTCCTCTCCTTCCCTCCCTACCACTTCCTGAGATATGGTTTCATTCTGTAGCCCAAGCAGTCTTGGAACTCACTATTTAGTTCAGTCTGGTCTCACACTCATGGTAATCCTCCTGCCTCAGCCTCCTCTGAGTGCTGGAATTAGAGCTATGTGTCACCATGCTTGGCTGATAAAGGTATCTCTAGGGAGGCAGCATAAAAACCAACTTTTGAGTGACTAAGAGGAGTTGGTAAAAACGTCAGGAAGAATAGTGTGGCCCTGACTGCACGGACCGAGGCTGAGAAGCTCCGTGTATGTGAGGAAGAGAGGCAGACACTGAATGTGAGGAAGAGAGGCAGACATTGTAGCTAAGTCAAAGGTGGAGTGTGTGTACGAGCTGATGAAGCAATCCAAGCTAGGGACCACTCATGGAACTTTGTCTTCCATGTCAGGAAGTTCAGTTTTTAGTCCCCTGACACTAGGAAGCCACAGGAAGTTCATGTAGCTGAGGGGCAATTTCTATGCCTCCTGCCTAGGACAGCACAGGGCCCGACATGCTCCTCCCCCGGAGGACCTGAGCCTCAGAGCAGTTGAAAAAGCCCTCACGGCAGCAGGCCAGCCCCAGGATGGGGGTCTCTGGAGTGCACTGTTTGTCTGGAAAGTTCTTTGTCTAGCAACTTGCTCGTTCCTCACTCTTCTCTTTTACATTGGGTAGGGGCTGCTTATAGCAGTCCAAAGTCAGGAAAGCTCAGGTAACCAGTCCCTCCAAACACCACTTTCCTGCACTGAGCAGGAGCACCTTTCGTCTGAAGGTCGAGTGGATGGTCACATCTGTATTTGGGGATAATGCCAACAACAGCCACTACCATATGGGCAGCATCCTATATGAGACCCTCAGATCTATCACAGCAGGTGACTCTTCACCAGAGGCTCCTCCGGGCTCTGGAGCTGAAGAGCCTCTACAGGAGAAAAATCAGCCATAGGGGCAGGAGCTACAAGGCTCTGCCATTAGGTTTCTTTGTCTATGGGAAGACACAGCAGGGGGCCTGGAAGGATGTACCCACCTGGGGACCAGGGGGCCCAGGAGAGCCAAGTGAGCCTTGAATGCAGGGTGATGGTGAGGCCTCAAGTTCCAGAAGATTCTTCATGTCTGGAGAGAGAAGCTTCAGAGTAAAGCCATGGGTTAGAGGTCAGACCAATGAAAGATGCCTCCCTGGACTCGACCCTGCTCTGTGTCTATGCAGTGGGAACCTCTGGGTTCTTTTTTTCTTTCTTTCTCTACTTTGGTTTTTAATAGAAAATAAGTTGTCACAGATTGCGGTTGTCCTAATGCCGCACATCTAACTGCATTCTGACACCATTCTCTAACCTCTCTCTGCCCTCTTCCCCATTTCTACCCTCATACCCCGTCTTCATCTCCCCTTCTCCCATCCTTCCCCCATCCCAAGGATTTCATAAATACTTGATTTTTAAAAAGTAAATGAGGGAGTCCTGCATCTGAACGGCTGATGGGAACTTGGAAGCTGTGAATGCACCTTGGTGTTTTCAAAAAGATGAGGCATTTTGCTACATCTAACTCCCAGGTGAGGAAAAAAAACTCCCTCCTTCGCAGATTTAAGACGGCAGGGGAACAGATGTGCGGCGAAATTGGCACAATTGGTACAATGCCCACTCTGGGCCTTGGCCCCTGAGTGAAGGTAGAGCTGCCCTTCTCATGTGAGATTCTGAGGTGGCCATGTTGAGCCAGGTGTGGGGCTGACACGAGGGAGTCTGGGGATTTCACTCACCGACGTCCAGAGCACTCACCGGGCTTCTGCTGCCCCTGAAGAACAGTGGTGGGAACAGCGGGGGTGGCGGCGGTATCAGTAGGCAGCATGCTCTGTGGCTGCCCCGCTTCTTCTGATCCAGGCCAGGAAGGGCTGTTAGAGAAAACTGCTGCTCCTTAGCCTGGGGCTAGGGTGATGACCTGGTCATGCCCACCACGCCCAAGGGACATTGCTGGCCTGTTTGAGATGTAAGCAGGCCCCTGTTTGTTGCCTGACACAGACCTTCCCTTTGCCTCTGCTAGATGAGGCTGGCATAGACACTGATATGTGTGTGTCCTTTTCTCCTTCAGAGACTGACTTTGTAGGTGTGAGAAGGAATATAAAGTTTAGACAGACCCGTAATGTGGCCCCACAGCTAGGCAGAAGGAAGTGCTTGTGGACAACTGTGATACTGTCTCAGGAGGAAACTGTTTAGACAAAGAGGTAGCCAGGCTGGAGGCGGCGCTGATTCCAAGGTGCTCAGAGCACGGTTTGAAACAGACACTATCCACTCACTTGGGTGCTCCATCTCACTAGAGAGTCCCACTTAAATGTCTCGATCTAGGTGAGCAAATCCCCGGCATAAGGAGGCAAATAGGCCACTGGACTTGTACAGCTTAGTTTTCGCAGAGTCTTATCTATGTTTGGCCTTACTATATGGTCAGTGTTATAGCATGCAACAAGACACAGATTCTACAGTATGGCACAATCGAGTTCTACAGAGTGAACAGCAGAGGCCTATAAACCCCAGCCTCTGCGCTTCCCCACACCCACTGGACCCTAGCACCAGGGATGCATCATGAAGATGTTTGCATTTTATGCAAATGGAAGCATACAGCGTGAATTCCTATGTTTGTCTTCTCTTCCTCAACACAGTGTCTGAGGGAGTGGAACAGGCTATCCGTTAGTCTTGCAGAGTTCCGCCGTGTGGCTAGACCACAATGTACTTATCCATCCTGCTGAGCATCACTGATATGCATAGGGTGACACTGATGCTCACACACCGGAATGGCTACAAAGAAAAGGACAGGAGATAAATGTGGCGAGAATGGGGGACAGCCAGAACTGTCACTCTACACTAGCAGGTGGGAACGGAGGCTGGTATCTCCTTTGGAAAACTGCTTGGTGTTTTCTCTTAAAGCAGGACACAGACATACACTACAGCTCAGCGATTTTGCTCCTAGGAATTTACCAGTGGAGAGGCAGGTGCACTAGAATGCATGTAGCAGAGGCAAGGCCGTGTCTTTCAGTTCCTGGTTTTCCGAGGACCTCTACGTCACCTCCCACTCGGATATCTGACCTCACAGAACAAGCCCAGGTGGGCCTCCCGAGCCTCTCAGCGCGGAGCTCCATGTTGAATCTTATCGCTAGGAAGCTTTCCTTCACTCACACACCAAGCTTCGGGGGCCTTGCTGCACTTTTCTCTGGGTTTCTCCCTGTGTCCGTGCTTCTCCACAGGCTGAAACTCTCCTTCTGTCTCCCAGCTTGAGCTGTGCTTCCTGGGAAGGGGACAGGGGCCAGTTTCTGTCCCCAGGGTCTAACAGTGCACCTGTAGACACTGGACTTCTGTAGATGGTTGCCGAATTAACAACGTAGTGACAAATACTGGCTACATGTGGGGCACCATTTGCGTGGTGCATGTACACAAGCACGCCAAATCGTCATAGTAACCGTGAGCCAAGCACCACCACCATCGCCACTCCCACTTTACCGATCAGCTAACCAAGCCAGTGAGTCAGTTTGCTTACGGTCAAACAGCGAGTCGGCAGTGGAGCCTATACTTGAACTATATATTTCCAGAGCTCGCTCTTTTGACCTCTGACTCCAGATGGGTAATAGTTAAGACTGGGACCCAGGAAGGAGGCAAGGGACTTCCCATAACACTACTTGAGACCACTGTATCAATGCTTTCCAACCAAAGACTACCGGGAACACATCCAAAGAAGAACCAAGTTGGGTTTATTGGTTTATGGCAAGAAAGGAGAACACACACAGGAAGAACCAGGAGGCACAATGAGAAACTTATTCTAGGGTTCTGGCTCCTTGCAGATTTGTGGGGGAGACTGAGATGCAAAGTCTGGCTTTGCTTTGGAACAGCTGCTGACGAGCAGAATGGGCTGTTCTGCGGTCAGCTGGCTTGGTTCTCCTTTGGGAGAAAGAGGAATGGAGCAAAGCACAAGCCGATTACATACAAGAACGAGAATGGTCATTTCATGGTGGGATAGCCTTGGCTTTCCTCTGTGTTTGGTTATGACTTGGGGATAGTCTTGCTTTTGCCCTGATCCATCCGGGTCACAGAGTGGTGCTGTCTGAGGTTGACGTCTATGGAATTGTGTGCCGTAGCTAATGCCATGCACACTGGACCTGGGCAGTCCAGCTGTCACGGCCACTGTTCTTCTTTCCCTTCTTCCTTGTAAATTTTTAATTCATGTGTATGAGAGTTTTGCCTGCATGTACATCTGTGCATGTGTGCATAGTGTCTGAGACAGCCAGAAGAGGGCGCCTCCTGGAGCTAGGGTTAACAGCTTCTGAGTGGGTACTGGGATTTGAACCCTGGTTGTCTGGAAGAGCAACTAGAGTTCTTAACTACAGAGCCATCTCTCCAGCCCCCGCTGTTCTCTTTCTTGGTGGAAAGTGATAGTTACGTTTTCAAACTCTGCTCTCTCACCACCTCTTTCCTGGTGGTGAGAAGCCGGCAGGAGACAGCTTCAGCTTCTCCATGCTACCTTGGGCTAGCGAAGACGGCGGTAGGTACACACTCGCCTCAGAAGTCTGTTAGAGTCCCCTCCAGACCCTTCCTTTCATCTCCCTTTCGCCTCAGTAGACAGCCAAGATCCAAGGCTGCAGTGCTCCAGAGGGCCCTCCCAGAAAGAACACCTGGGAGCCTGGCGGGCTGTGTGGCTAATTTGCGCCATCACCATTGATTTTCCAGTCCATATATGGTCTCCAGTGTGGCCTGTCCAGCACCCTGGGAGCCCCCCTATGGAAAGAGCTTGTATCTCTCAAGGCAATCGCTCCCCTCACTTCTTCCTGGAAACTGGAGGTGTCTTCAGTGAACATAAATTAACAGCTGTTTCTGCTACCAGAGCATCTGCCTTTCACACTACCCCGTCCCTCCTCACTCTCCCCCTTGACCTACTTCATCCCAGCAGGTGGAGGGCTTCGATTTCTGCCCCTCCCCCAACTCCAGGAGCTGTGTGTTTTTAGCACAGTCTGGTTTATTTACAGCTCATTCCAGCACTGAGTATTTCCATCAGGTGGATGAGTTTGGGAGTAGCACCCCCGCCCCCTTCACTCTGCCTGTCAGCTAAGCCAGGGCTTCAAATGTCTATTTTGGTGCTGAGTGGCCCATGAGTCTCTCTCAGGCCTGTGCTGTCTCCCGCTGGAATCGTGCCTAAGCTCAGGGACCAGCCTAGAAAAGCCCCAGAAGGCTCTATTGTAATGGAAACTGGTGTGTATGTGTGTAGTACACAGTACCTGTTGTGGCCCGGTGCATCATGTGCATGGCTCAGCCCCAGGCAGCTGCCTTGGCAATGTCAACTACCAAGGGACTCCAAGACCACCAGCCTTCACTTAAAGATACCAATGCCACGTCATCTGTGGGAACTGCCCTGACAAAATAGAGGCAATGTCTAATGAAGGTTTCGGCAAATGTTTGGTTTTTTTTTTGTTTTGTTTTTTTTTTACATTGGAAAGGATCCTTTTCCATACTTTGTTTTGAGAAACTGAGGTACATTCTTGGAAAGTGATTTACACCAGTGGACTCTTGGAAATACAGGAACTTGCATCCAAGAATGTGAGTCTGGGGGGCATGTGGCCATTCGATACAGTACAACTCACTTTCTCAGCCCAAGGACTTAGTTTCCTCATCTTTACCACCAAAAGTTTGGCATATACTGCCTCCAAAGGCAGTTTCTTTTGTTGTTTTTCTGTTTTTGTTTTTTAATTGGTCTAGTTTTATTTCTTTTTTTTTTTTTTTTTTTTTTTTTTTGGTTTTTCGAGACAGGGTTTCTCTGTGTAGCTTTGCGCCTCTCCTGGAACTCACTTGGTAGCCCAGGCTGGCCTCGAACTCACAGAGATCCACCTGGCTCTGCCTCCCGAGTGCTGGGATAGTTTTATTTCAATCTGCAGGAGATGACATCCCACCCATACCTACACATGCGCACACATGATGTCATTCTCCCATATCTACCTGACAAAGTCCGAAGGCAGTTTTTAAGATAAGTATGACACCAAGACCACTGCTAGGTCTATCTTCATTGTCCTACATGCGAGACAAGCCCAGGCCACCAAGCAAGGCCACCAAGACAGCCGTTCCTATTACAAAGTTACACCAAAACGGCATCCCTCAGAGCAAGCCAGTGTGTCACTAAAAGCCACCAAAGGAAGCAGCTATGAAAGAACACATCCTGCCTTCGTCGATTGGAAAATGCCAAGTGCAGCCATATGCTAGTGGTCCTGCATCTGCCTGGCCACAGGGTGGTAGGCCTACTAAGTTTTCACGTCTCTCCCACCTGTTGGAACATTGTTGGAAGGAAACATCAGAAAAGGCGAGGTGAAAGCACGTTCCATGGCGTCACTGGGTGCATCCGTGCTAGGCTGGAAGGCCCAGCAACGGTGACATCCACACATTAGCTAGCTGCAATTTGCCCAATCATCTATAATTCACGTATTCCAGAGATTTACTCCTAGGACTTCCCCTTGACCCCATCCATGCACAGACCATACTACCTTTGAGAAACAAACTCTGGTCCTAAAGGTGAAAGCATTTTGCAGTTCTTTAAAAGGCTGTGGGGGAGGTTTGCACCAGAGTGGGCCTGGGCAGCAAGTGAGAACACATCTGCAAAGGAAGTGATTCGATGTTTTGGTGGCTGCTGCCTTTGAGCCGCATCACCCAAGCCAGTTGGCGAGCATCCCAGCCACCTAATGCCGAGGGGTGGGGGCTGGGGGTGTCATGGACCACAGAACATGGTTTTACTTCAAAGCCAAGGAGACAGCAGCTGCCAAACACCCTGGAGTCAAGGTCACAAGAGGAACAACAAACAAATTCACACACATAGGCATGTATGCAAGGCCCCCACTGACTCTATCATACCCCATTCACGCTGCAATCCTAACACTGGCTGAGGGGGTTCAAATTTAAAGTCTGCTAATGCTCCCAGGGCAAGCTTACTGTCCAAGTCTTTTTTAAAAAATAATTCATGCATATATTTTCTCTTCCTCCCTCTCTTCTCTAACACACACACACACACACACACACACACACACACACACACACACACACTTACCCAAGTAGCCAGCTGAGTCATAGAGAAGTCCTGAAATGATAAGAAGATGAGTAAAGCTGAATGATGGGCCCGTCATCATGGGGCAAGGCCCAAGGCAGACTGGCCGAGGAACACAAGCTAGAGACAAGCTGAGATCTGTCACGCCCCCAAGCTGCCCGCGCCTGGCCTGCTTGGCATTTTTGGTGGGAGTCGGCCAATCCCGGCTTTGATGTTGCTTCTGCCCCAGATGCCAGGCTTTCAGGGGCCAGTCCTGAGCTCCAGGGAGCAGGGATGGGTAAGCAGCCCTGCTCTAGCTCCTCATTGATGCTTCTGTAGGGCAGGCCATGTAGACACAGTACCCTCTGCCCAGAGGATATGAGCTTGGGAGCTTGGGGCACTGATCACCTCACACACCACTAGGAGGAAACAACACAGTCTGTCAGCCAGGCGGCTTTTCATTTGCCTCAAAACTGCCTCAGCAATACTGCTCTGGAATGCATCACAGTCGCACTCCACAGAGGTTGTCCAAGGAGACTCTGCCCTCTTCTGCTTCAGGGAAGACCTGCATGGTCTGTTTGCTATATCTGGCAAGGTGTTGCCAATAAAGTCACATTCAAGATCACAAAACACAAACCCTAGATACATCATACATATATGGTATATATGTATATATACCACTATGTAGTCTTCTACATATGTAAATACATATATACACACATACATATATGTGTATTTCCAAGGATCATGAGGGTTGAACCCAGGACCTTATGCATGCTAAGCATGTAGTCTACCACTGAGCTACATCCCCAGCCTCAAACCTTTTTATAGGAACCTTTCTATAAAATAATAAAGTTGACACATGTCAGGTACACACTGAAATATGCCTCATACGGTATACCCAAAGCATGAACAAACATAATATTCTAAACCATGAAAGATAAGGCTATTGGGACTTAGTAAAAGCACTGATTTAAGCATTTTAACAATGAGCTTTACAACAAGACTAGCCAACCTTTCCTACAAACAGCCAATATTAAATGTTTTAGGATTCCTAGGAGACATGGTCTCTGTGGCAAATTTGCCATTATACACAAAAGCAGTTGTAGGCAATATCTAAAGGTATGAGTGTGACCAGGTTCTGATAAAACTTTATTTATAAAAAATAGGAGGCATGCTGGTTTCGGCTCCTGGGCTATAGTCTGCCGACCCCAGCACTATACCATCCAATGTATGCACCATTCACTAGAAACATGTAGAGAGGGCCAAGTGTGTGGATGTACAGTGACTAGACTTGATTTCCAGCCTCAGGAACGTGCTCTTTAGTGTCACTGCAGAATCAGTACTGATGCTGGCATCAGGCAAACATGGCTTAATTCCTGGTCTTGCCACTTAACAGCTATGTGCCCTTGAGGAAGATGTCTGTTCGGAGTCTCAGCTTTCCCATCTGTAAAGTGGGTGTTACATAAACTGCTACTCAGTCAGGAGGATTAGAGCCAGGGCTTTTGGCATTTCTGGCACAGAAGAAGGCTCTTTATCCACCTGATTTGGACAACTTGCTCAAGGTAAAAGAGTAGAGTATAGTGATAGGGGTGTCTGGAGGGACTCGCAGGAGGAAGAGATAGTTGATGGAGAGAGAATGAAAAGAGTAGTCGGAAAGGCTTCCTGGAAGAGGTGGCATTTGAGCTGAGCCTTAAAAGCAGAGATTTTTCTCACCCAAAGTGGGGAGGAGGAGGAGGAGGAGGAGGAGGAGGAGGAGGAGGAGGAGGAGGAGGAGGAGAGGGAAGGCTTGGGCTCGTTCCTCTGGGAACTAGGTGTAAGACATCAGCCCAGAGGTTAAGAGCACTGGCTCCTCTTTCAGCCCCCATATGGCAGCTCACTGTCTGTAACTCCAGCTCCAAGGGATCTGACACCTTCACACCAGTGCACATAAAATAAAGTTAAATAAATTATTTTTTTTAAAAAAAGACATCAGGGCAGGGAACACTCAGTTTAGGGACCCAACAGTTGAACAACATCACCTGCATTATCTCCCCCAGTTCTTCTGTTGTGGTCATAGTCCCCATGACAGTTTGACCAAGAATGGCTTCCACAGGCTCATCTGTGTGAATTCTTGGTCCCCAGCTGCTGGACTGCTTTGGGAAGGACTAGGAGGCGTGGCCTTGTTGGAGGAGGTGTGTCACTGAGGGGCAGGCTTTGAGGTTTCAAAGACCATCACTATTCCCAATGTGCTCTCTGCCTCTTGCTTTCCCATCCAGATGTGTTCTCAGCTGTCCCTGCCATCATGCCTTCGCTCTACCATCATGGATCTAACCCTCGGAAGCCATAAGACAACTCAGGGCCTTCTTCTGTAAGTTGCCTTGGTCATGGTGTTCTGTCCCAGTAACAGGAAAAGAACTAACACAGTCCCCCCCATCCCTCTTCTTCCTCCCCCGTTCACCTTCTTTTTTGGAGAGGTCGCATTTGCAGCCCAAGCTATCCTAGGATTGTGTGGTGTAGTTTAGGATTTCAACTTACAGTAATTCCTCTGCCCCATGCTCCTAGTACCAGGCTCACAGGCACATGCCACCACATCTGACCAGATCTTTCATTTCTTCCCCCAACATCATGTCACAAACCCTTGGAAGTTCTCCACTTTCACAGAAAAACTACTCTTTTTTTCTTTTTTTATACCATGTAGAATCAGACTTTTTAAAAAAAAGATTTACTCATTTTGTTTTATGTATGAATGTTTTGCATATACTTGTGCATACCACATGTGTGCTTGGTGCCCTCAGAGGTAAGAAGAGGGCACCCGATCTCCTAGAATTGGAGTTATGGGTGGTTGCATGCGGGTGCAGGGAATAGAACCTGGGTCCTCTGCAAGATGTGCACTTAACTACAGAGCTGTCTCTCTAGCCCTGACATCAAACTTTTCTTTAAAAGATTTAACATGTAACCAGCTCAGCTGGCCACATGTCACTCCTGTGAAAGTAAGTCAGTGCTCCCCCACCCCCGTCACTGGGCCCTGAGCACCTCTGAATTTCTATTTGTTCTTTTTTTTTTTTTTTTTTTTTTTTTTTTGGTTTTTCGAGACAGGGTTTCTCTGTGTAGCTTTGCGCCTTTCCTGGAACTCACTTGGTAGCCCAGGCTGGCCTCGAACTCACAGAGATCCGCCTGCCTCTGCCTCCCGAGGGCTGGGATTATAGGCGTGCGCCACCACTGCCCGGCTTATTTGTTCTTAATAACAGGCTGTGAATCTATGTCCTGCATCTTTCTGTGTGTCCTTTGGCTGCTCTTTTCTGTCTTGTTCCACTTCTAACTTTATCCTGCTCTCTTTGTCTGTCTTCCCAGACACCACCTTTATGCTGCTCTTCCAGCTCCCAGCCAGCCTGGGACTGAGGATCCCTGGTCCTTATCCCTGGCAGGAAATTGCTGTTTGAATGCGGATGACTTATTTCCCCGGCATATGAAGGGGCATCTGCCAGGTGAGCTCTGAGCTCTCTCCAGCTTCACTCTACAGTGGCTGTGCTTCCTGGACATGAGGGGGCTCTGCAGGGCCCTGAAGAGAGGGAGGTGTGTCCCTCCTCCCTGGCATCAAGCCTCGTCCTTAGCTTCACTCCTATGCCTGGGCCCAGGCCCAGCTTACTACTGACGAGTTGCCTGCAAAGTTTCATTCATAATCAGTTTCTGGTCCACCCTGCCGCTGTCAACAGGTGTCACATTCACAGTGCTTTGTCTTAATTGTGGCTCTGGGATTTATCACCCAGGCCAGAGGACCACTTCTGGAATATTGCCTCCCTGGGCACTGTTCCAGAATTTCCAGTCCCCACTGCAGAACAGGGGCCTGTCATTGCAGATCACAGCTCCAATGGATTCTGTCACGGCGTCTGCCTCCATTGGCTCACCTACCACTGCTGCATAGGTTGGTATCTGTGGCCAAGCTAATTCCAGCACCTGACCCCAGGAACCCAGAGTTCTCATGTGAGACAAAGGTGTCCATACTTGAGACAGATACGGTGGTGAACAACCATGATTCTATAACCCTGGTACTACATAGTGAGACCTTATTTGAAAATCCAAAAGAAAGATTCACTGAGATGACTCAGAGAGTTAAGGCACTTGTCGTCAACCCTGACATCCTGAGTTCAGTCCCAGGGCTCTGGGACTAGTGAAAAGAGAAAACTAATCCCTGCAAGTTGACCTTTGGTCTCTAAATGCATGCCACACATATGCATGAGTGAGCATGCACGTGCATCTATGCATGCATGCATGCATGTACACACACACACACACACACACACACACATACGTACACATGCACACACATACTTTCAGAAGACTACAGAGCAGAGCTCAGGATCCCACCAGCCATAGGGCACTTCCAATCTGTTGTCCCATCTCCAGACCTTCCTGGGCAGTGGGAAAACTGAAGAAGGCCACTGACAAAGACTGCCCCTCCCGCCTCGACAGGCTTCACTGACTCCTCTTGACTGAGACTCCAGCTTGAACTTGGGCTCCTGGGTCCATTCTTACAGTTGTAGTACCCCGCCCCCACCCCAACTAATCAACTAAACGGACTTCTCCTTTTTGACATCAACTCAAGTCCTCATTTCCACTTTTGACCTTAAGTAGCTCCAGCCTGCTTTTGACAAACTCTTGTGAGCTGGTTTTGCCAGCGTCCCACTACCCTAGGACTTTTCCATCCACTCATCCAACTGGCTCCGCTAAGTCCCCACTTGTCCTTGTACTGGAGCTGATCTAGACCTTTGTCTCCCACAGAGCTAGTCAACGGCAACAGCCTTGAGTTCTACTAAATATTGCCTCCAGATCCACTGCCTTTGTTGTCTTGAGATAGCCCCCCTGAACATTCTACCGGAGTCCACAGACATTTATTGAATGCCTGTGCATGCTAATCTTTTCTACACTAAAATAATGATGATGATGGGTTAGCACTTTCCACACACTTTGCCATTAGTCCTCTTGGCTAACCATCTCCATTTTGTGAAGAGGAAAATGACTCTTGGTGAAACCATGTTAATAGGTCTGGACTCCACAACTAGAACAGACTTGGAAATGGAGTTCGTAAGGAATTTTACACAGAGCTCTGTGAAGACGTGGCCTCCCACAGCCACCTTAGCCAGGAGGACAGCTCACTTGACCCCAGCTACTTGCACCCTTCCCGTTCTTCTCACTACTTCTGTGGAGCCAGCAGCTTTCTTCCATTCTGATCACCCCCTACCCAGCTGGCTACCTCCCTCCCCGCTACTGACTATCCATCTCAGGACTGTCTGGGAGTTGAAGCTGTACAGAGAAGGTTGACATTTCCCTCGAAGAGTTCACCACTCCACAGGCCAGTGCAGCCCCTGGGAACTGGAGCATGTGACCATTCTTGCCAATAGTTTTGAGTGTGGGGCATTCTACCCCTGAGGGATGGTGGAGCCATGATATGGAAAGGACCCACAGCCTGAGTGCCCATCTGGAGATGAGTCATCCCCCACTATGGATGCTGAACTGTGATTAGAATTTCTTTTCTCTTTAGACAAGGTCTATGTAGCCATGGCTGACATGGAACTTACTATATAGGCCAGACTGGGGACACAGTGCCCAGTACCACTCAGAGAACAAACACCTAAAGAAGTCAGAGATTGTACCTAAAAAATCTGTCTGGGGACATGGCCATTTACCAATACTAGTGGCCTGTTTGCTTTTATTTTATTTTTGTTAGTGCATAAAATAATAGGTTTCCTATGATCACATTCTCACTCATATGTCATCATTCCTTGCTCTTATTCATCCCTTCCCTCTCCATCCCTTCTTTCCCAAGTAATCCCTTCTGTATTCATGCCATATAATTATATATACATGTATGTATGTCTAGATTCTATGTGAAGAAAACATGACTATATTCTCCCCTCATTAACCTCTCTTGCTCACCTTTCCCAACTCCTTTAGATTCCTTTCTCCCCCTTTATAGGTCACCTATTTTCATTATATATATATATATATATATATATATATATATGATTGTTATATATGTTATATGATTATGATTACTGAGTTTATATTTAAATATAGAAAAATCCTACATTTCTTTTTTAAAGTTTTTATGACTTATCTTCTTTATGTTCATGTGTGTGTGTGCCCATGTGCCGTGGCATGTATGTGGAGGTTAGAGCCAACTTATAGGAGTGGTTTCTCTTCTTCTACCAGGTGGGTCACAGGCATTAAACTCAAAAAATTAGGCTTGGTAGCGTGTGCCTTTACTGGCCAGGCCATCTCTCCACCCAGTCACAACCAGGGCTCAACAGAATGTGCTGACTGATTGGCTTTCTCAAACACATTTACCTTCTCTACTCTTCAAAGTGAGCAGAGTCTTCAAGTCACTTTCAAATCTACCAAAACAATAAGAGAAAGAAGACAGATGGCTGGACAGGTGGTGGAGTGAGCATGGCCAAGCACTGTCTGAAGAGAATCCGAGTGGTTGGTGATTCACTGTTGAGCTGTGGACTGATGTATCTCAGACCAGGTGGCTTTGTCAACACACACTCACTTCTCATAGGTCTGGTCCCTAGAATCCAAAGTCAACATGCTGAAGGTTCAGATTCTCCTCTGTCCTTCCTCACTGGCTCATGAGCAACTGGATGCCATCTCGCTCTGTCCCTCCATGCCTCTCCTCGGTGCCTGTGTCCCTGGTCTCTCTTAGTATGTCCAAGTCTCCATCTTTTATAAAGTCAGTGGTCAGAGTGGATTAGGGTTCACCCTAAGGCTTGTTTAACTCAGTCGCTTCTTTATAGGCCCCATACCCTCAACAATCCCATTCTGATGTACTGGAGGGCTGTGAGGAATCTTGCAGAAGGGTGGGCATCATTCAGCCCACAGCAGTGAGCTGAATACTGGTGGCCCCTGAACAATTCTTTTCACAATTCCTTTTGAATTTTTGAAATTGTTTATAATAATAGAGAAATTTTAAAAATTTAAGCAAGCAACTTAGAACTACAATGTAAAGGTTGAGGCAGGTCCGCCCTGCACCTCTGTTGACCCATCTGGGCTCCCTGAAGCCACACAGAGGTTAGCTGTCAATGCTTGGAGGAGTTTGCAGCCACTCATCATGAGGACAAGACACCTCCTCCCCACCCCACCCCCACATGCCATAAAGACACCTTGAGAGGAGCTACAAGGAAGAATGAGAACCACCTCCCGGTTTCATCCAAGCCGCATATCCACAGTGCCTCCTTTGCCCACAAGAACGAAAGAAAACAAATCCACCCCCTTTCCTTCCACAGGGGAATTGTCTTGGATCGCATCTAAAGGAAGGCATCTGCTTCTTTGAGTTCATGCTCTAATTTGACCAAATGGCCTGTGGACGGAGAGGGAGGAGGAGACAATGTTATTAGGAGACCAGGGAACATCGAGAAGCCTCCTCCATGCTGGCTGCGCCTTGCCTGGGAATTCAATTACAGCAGCCAGCATCAATCAGCAGGCACTATTAAATCTTCTGCTCAGCTTGACAGGGAAGGCCAAGGTTGTGGAATTATTCAGGAAATCTGGCCACAGGTCAGCTGCCTGGGGCCTGCAGGGTGAGTTATTGCCAACACCTGCTGACAGCCGTGGACGGGTGAAAAGACCTGTGTTTCCAGGCCTTCGTTTTTCCACGGCGACATTTTGCTATGGGAACTTGAAATACAAAACTACATGGATCACTTTGCCCCTTCCCCTAAATAACCTTTCCATCTCAACCTGCTATATAAGTTGTCTGGGGTTCCACAACAAGTGGGAAAGAGAGAAGCTGGATTCCTGGGAGCCCTTGAATGCCCAAGGCATGGACAGGCATCTGACCAACTCAACCAAATCCCTGTATTACAGAAATTGGGGAACACGGGGTTGCCCCTTTGGACTCTATTGAGCAACAAAGCTTCAATGGAGCAAGTTGCCAGGACAAACCTGAGGCTTTCTGTAACCTTTTAATTGCAGAAAACCCCGTCTTAGCTTTCTCAGTGCTGAGACTATTGCTGTGTGTCACCATATCTAGCCCTCTTAGCTCCTTTACACACATCCAAATGATTATTCCATCTCACTATATTACAGGAGACATGGTGGTCTCTGTGCTCACAGATAAGCACTGGGGGACCCTGGAGTGTTAAATACACAGGGTTGTTCCTTCAAGAGAAGGGATGTATAATTGGTTATCTGTCCTGAAAGCTGTGAACAGACATGGTTAATAGCCTGGTGACCCTTGCACTATCTGTGTGGTGAAGACCACACCAGATCCTCCACCCCCTAGACCCTTATCATAAGCCTATTTTTCTCAGTCAATCTATAGAACTCATCTTTGTGAACTTTACAAAGAGTTCTGATGTAGTCACATCTGATCTGTATTTAGCTTACTTTGTTCCTCAAAGAGATTTATATGTGCTTTTTTGTGCATGTAGGATTGAGTTAACACCAGGATAAGTTTTCACCAAATTATGCTGTACTTAGATATACCTAAAATAAACCACTTGGGGTCAGACTCCAGATGTTTGAACCAACAGTGGCTACTGAGTTATGTTGAAGCAAACTACCTTCTTGCCTCTCACAGATGGTTCCTCTGCTCACTGTGGTGGTTGCAGAGACCCCCACACTACATAAAATGCACCGTCATTCTTTTACACAGCTTCATAACATTTCTCCACTTGGAAGAACCAAAATGTGTCCACGTTCTTCCTTTTGATGTGCAATCAGATGACTTTGCAAACATTCAGTGGATGGAAATGATGCCTCAAATCACCTTCTTCCTTATATGTTGTGTGTATTGTGGATGAGTTTCCAGAGACAGAAGTCCAGTCAGGGAGTGTGTTTACATGTGCTGTCTGCTTCACTTCACAGAGCCATAAATGAGCCATTTGCGCGCGCGCACGCGCGCGCGCGCACACACACACACACACACACACACACACACACACACACACACACACACGGCTCAGGGAAATCATGGATGAGGAGGGCAGAAGCCATGTAAGAGCTGGTGGGTGGGGGGTGCTATGAAGTTGACATGGCTGCTGGACTCATAAACTCACTGAGGCCAAGATTATCTGCACGAAATCAAGCTGTATAAGTACATACTCTGCATATGAGAGAAATGTTGTATTTGTCAATCTTCCTTGCTACCCTCTTCTGTTCCTCTCTCTATTTAGGCCATTTCATCCCTCCACACAGGCCCCTTCCTATTTTCATATGGAAACATACATGTTAATAAATGTTTTTATAGTTCTATGCACTATAATTATAAACATGTATTATCTCCGTGTTTATGAATAGTGTCTGGAGTCCTTATATGAGAGAAACATAGTATTTGTCTAAATCTAGTTTGTTTTGCTCAACAGGATGCTCTCCAGTTGCAGACACCTTCCTGAAAATGGCACAGTTTTGTTCTTTACAGCTGAAGAAAACCCCATTGTGTTTACATTCCACATGTTCTTACCCTTTTATCTGTTAATGGACATCTAGGCAGCTTCCATACCTTGGTTTCTATGACTAGCACTATAATTAACATGAATGTGTGGGGATATCTGAAAAAGGCTGATGCAGAGAGAATCCTCTTGGGTATGTGCCCAGGACTGGTAGAGCTGGGCTATCCAGTGGCTCTCTCTCCAGTGTCTGAGGAACCTCCACACAGACTACACACAGGACTATGGGAATGCTCCATAGTCCTGCATTCCCACCAGCAGTGTGCAAGGTTCCACAGTGTGCAAGGTTCCGCTCCACCCCATCCTTGACAGCATTTACTGCTGCTTGCTTTCTTTTCTTTTCCTTTTTGATCTTTTGAGGCCCAGGTTGGCCTCAGACTCACATCAGTCTTCCTGCCTCAGCCTCCCTAGAGCTGGATTTACAGGGGCAGGCACCGCGCTCAGTTGGTTATCTTGATGACAGCCGTTCTGACTGAGGTGAAAAAAAAAATCAATGCAGCTTTGATTGGCGTGCCCCTGATCGCTAAGGGTGCTGAACTTTTCTCATATATCTGTTGGCTATTTGTGCTTCTTGTGAGAACTGTCCATTAGTTCATTCCCACCTCAGGCTTCTACTTCTGCTTCCTACAGACATTCCATCAGTGAGGGAGCACGTCACCCAAACGCAAACCAATGTGGCTCCCACAAGGCCCTGCTGCCTTCTAGACTCTGGGGTCTTAATCCTAACCCTCCACGTTGAGAATTTGGTTTCTGTCTCATCATGGAGAATTTGGAAGCTTCTAGGGATCACCATGAGGTTTACTCCAATAAAAATGCTTTGAACAGAAAGCAGCAAGCCAGTTCCAACCTCTCCTGACAGTGAGACCCTGCAGACCCCTCAGATAAGGCACCAGTTCGTCTCTGGAGTGAACGAGGGTCTCAGCAAGAGGGGAGCTCCAGCTGAGTAGGCAGGTTTCTGTTAGTAGCATGGCTGTTGTCACCCCACCCCTGTCTTCCATGTCACTGAAGCTAAGAAGGCCTCCCTGGTGTGTGAATCCCAGAGGGAAGTCCCTGAAGCAAGAAGGCAGCTGTTGGGCTTTCCCAAAGTCTTCAGAGCCCAGCAGCTGGAGGGTGGTGGGACTGGGCTGGAGCAGAGGAGGGTCCAGGGAGGCGGGAAGTGGGTGGGTCTGCACAAGTCTCACTCATACTCCTCTCCTTCCTCTTTTCAGTCCTCATCCCAGATAGCTGACTGTGAGACTCCACCAGCCACGTGCTTCCTCTCAGCTGTCCCCAGCTCCCAAAGCAAGCAACTCCCCCGTGTTTTCATTGGTTGCCATGGGGAGATAAGTACGGGTTTGAATGGGGAGATGCTTGGTGCTCAGAGATGGAAGCCTGTCAGGTTTATTTTTAAAGACATCAGGGAAGCCTGTGGCCAGGGAAGGAGAGCGTCTTCTTTAGGGCCTGGTAGAAAACGGAATTCCCTGCTTTAATTCACCAAGTGCTTTAAGCAAAAAGTTATTTAGGTTTTTTGGTTTTGATGCAATAAACTGTAGGGTAAATTATAACCTTTTGATGTGTGTGTGTCTACACACAGTGAGATTCTGGAAACAAGATAAAAAATGTATGAATCTCACAGGTTACGTGACAGGCACTATTCACAGCACCGTAGTGTTCATAATGAGCCTCCTCAATCCCAAGAATGTATTTATGAGTTAGATACTTTCAGTGTGATGGACCACAGTTTGCCTAAGGTCACAAACTATAAGAAATATAAAACTTGACCCCCAGGAGCAGAATGCCAGAAGTTCTACTCCCAATGCCACTAGAGTTGCCTCTGTGATGATTTGGGGAGAAAGCTTGGTCCCCAAGACTTGGTTTGTAACTATCCCAGCTCCCTGTCTTCCTGGGGTCCCCAGTAGCATTGAAATCCGAGACTCGTGTGGTGACCAGTTCAGGAAAACACCTTGCATTGACCTTGAGTTTCACTTCTTCACTGTTCCACCAGGTAACACACTGCTTGCACCACATTCCTGTCACTGCATTTAATCTGCTAGCATTTAAACAAAGCTTAAGATCAACATGGCATACTGAGTGGCCGCTATCGATGTCTAGACTTGAACTTTGGTGCTTGTAAATGCTACCTTGTGTGGGAAAGGGCACTGTGAGTGAAACTAAGATACAATGTCTCCTTTGAAGGAAGGAGACATTCCTGGGTAATCTGGGAGGTTCCTAAGTGTGATCACAAGTGTCCTTAGAAGAGAGGGCCAGAGGCTGGGGGATGTAGCTCCATGTTAGAGTGCTTTCCTAAAAGGTGCAGAGCCCCTGGGTTCACACCCCAGCACCACAAACAAACACAAGAGACTGAGAAAGGAGATCTGAGAAGAAAGGCCACATGAAGCAAGATGTAACATGGCTGCATATGAACACAGGAAAGAAGGCTAGGAACCAATGAATCTGAGAAACACAGCTTTGATGTAGAAAAGATAAGGAACTAAGTCTTCCTTGGGCCCTTGGCCTCCCCTCAAGTGGAAATTATTTCAGACTTTGGACCTCTAAAACTATAAGAGAACAGGGGTCCTATGCCAGTGTTGGAGGAGGAAGCTAATAAAGTAGCTGCAATGAGCTGGAACAGGGTTTCCAAAGTGTGGACCATGAGCCTGCAGCCCAGCAGCATTGAATGCACCACGGTGATGCAGATGCTTGGGCCCACTTTAGAACCTCAGAATCAGAACCTCTTGGGGTGGGTTCCAAGGACCTGCATTTAACAAGCCCTCACTGTCTCTGATGCTATAGTGCAGTGGTTAGCCATGCCTAAACCTTTGATCACCAGAACTTGAAATTCTGCCCATGCTTGATCCACAGCCTACAGATTTGGACCTCATTGGTCTGTTCAGCTTAGAAGCTGAGCCTCTGGTAAGCTCCTTAGGTGGTTCTAACTGGGCTGGGTACCTACACTGTGTTATGAGGGACTAATGTTGAGTGCTCCCTCCAGTACTGTTACGAGAGACTGATGTTGAGTGCTCCCTCCAGCACTGTGTTATGAGGGACTGATGTGGAGTGCTCCCTCCAGCACTGTGTTATGAGGGACTGATGTGGAGTGCTCCCTCCAGTACTGTGTTATGAAGATTACTGATGTGGAGTACTCCCTCCAGCACTGTGTTATGAAGGTTACTGATGTGGAGTGCTCCCTCCAGTACTGTGTTATGAGGGACTGATGTGGAATATTCCCTCCAGTACTATGTTATGAGGGACTGATGTGGAGTGCTCCCTCCAGCACTGTTATGAAGGTTACTGATGTGGAGTGCTCCCTCCAGCACTGTGTTATGAGGGACTGATGTGGAGTGCTCCCTCCAGTACTGTGTTATGAAGGTTACTGATGTGGAGTGCTCCCTCCAGCACTGTGTTATGAGGGACTGATGTGGAGTGCTCCCTCCAGACTCAGCTGTGCCGAGTCTGGAGACCTAGAAAGGCATGCTGGAGGCTGAGAAGGGAGAGAAAGGCGGAGGCCAAGCCAGCAGGGCTTCTGGCCCCAAGGCCTAGAGTCACATGCTCAGGGGGGCTCAAAGTGGTTGATATAATTAGAAGACTCTGAAGCAGGTGTAAGGCAGGAGGGTGTGAGACACTGGATGAGAGAAATGGACTCTCCATGCAGTGACATGCCATCCCAAAAGGAGGGATCAGGACCACCAGGTCAGTTAGCCTTCCAAGAGATCTGTTTTTTAGGAGAGGCCAGAAATAAAGTATAAAATCATTCATTTTTTAAACAATTAAAGTTATTGTTTAACTCAACTCTCTGCTCTCTCCATGGTCCAAAGCATGAAAGCAGTCACCAGCAGGCCAGCTAGGACAAGTTCTCAGAGATGATTGACAGACATTCCCTGTGGGTAGAATAACTGTGTCTGTGTGCTTCAACCCACTTGCTGGCACACGGTTGGCTCTCATTAAAATTTAGCTGAATGAATGAATACTCCCAGAGTATCTCTGTGAGACAGAGACTGCTCTGCCCATTTTACAGACGAGGAACTTGAGGCCTCCCCAGTGAAATGAACTTCATCACCATCTAGTTCATAGCAGCGGCAGTCAGAGCTCAAACACAGGACCTCCTACTGTGGGGGATGCTGTAAAGAGCAAGTACTTCTGTAGCTGTCAGAGAGCTCCGTAACAGAGAGGCTGGGGCCACTGGTGACAGTCATGGGCAGTACTCATGAGTGTTAGGAACACTTAAGGAAGGCCTGTCACCAGCTTCTTGTGTGTCACATGGAAGTCAGAGGCTCTCTGTCTCCAAAGAAACTGTGCTGCTTTTGTGTGATTATACATCAGAGGAAGGCAGCCCTGGGTATGCTGAAAGGTAATGGGAAGGGGTGGAGGGGGAGGTTAGGATAACCAAAGGGAGAGCATTCCATCTCCCATACCACTTCTGATTTCAGTGAGATTGGGAGTGGGGAGGCCCCTGCTTCTATAGGGGATTGGGATGGGGGTGGCAGATGCCTGAGACCCCCTAGAGAGCTTTGTAACTTAAGAATCCTGCCTGATTTTATTATCCAGAGGAAATATGGGGAGCTAAATGAGAGGAGACGGCTTGCAAGTGCATTATGGGACATTAAACAATAGCTGATCAGCATCAGACACAAACAAATGACCCATGATCTAGTGCCAAGAATCTGGACGGCCCACAAATGGTGGTCTGGCTGGCTTCCAGTCAGCAGAGTGGTAGCTGGACATCAGATAGGCCACAAAATGTAGCAAGAGAGGATTCCAGCACCTAAACAGATTCGCATCCTTCCAAGTGATCTCACTCTACTGAGCTAGATTTGTGTCTTTTCCCTGATCTGGATCCTGACATTTGGATCCACAAATGCTCTGGGGAGTTCCTGCCTGCCTTCTTGCTTGTCTGGGAAATCCTTTACAGAAGAGGAGCATGTGTCCATGCAGGTAGAGGGTAGGATGGCTCACAGGCCTAAAGAATTGCCTTGGTTACAGGGGGGTCCCATCCAATCAAACACCCTGACTCAAACTCATCTCACTAGCACATCCTTTAGGTCTGATTTTTTTAGCCCCCTACTAAAATAGAAGTACCAGAGAGATGAATGAGTGGTTGGGCAAGTCATGCATGTGTTTATAAAGCAATGGTCAAGCTGAGCATGGAGGTGCGTGTCTGTAATCCTAGCACTTGGGAGACGAGGCGTGCAGTACTAAAGAGGTCACTTGCACATGTATCCAGGCAGCAGCAGGCTTGGTCTACATTGATGAGCCCTGGACGTGGAGGCAGGATTCCAGTCTCCAGATCTCCAGCCCAGCTGTGTGGCCTGAAGTACACTGTTTAACCTCTCCATGCCTCTGCATCTTCTTCAAAGAAGTAAGAGCATGGCTCCATATCCACCCAGGGTGTGTATGGATATCACATCCATCTTACGGGAGGTCTGTTCCTCCGGAAACATTACCTTTGGGCCTATGCCTTATCCTCCTGTAAGCCACAGTCATTGAGCTCTACCTGTAAGGGGGCACTAGCACCAAGTTGGTCTACAGATCCAGACAGAGGCCTGCCAGGGTCGCCCATACCATGCCAGATGAGACTGCCCTTGGGTGACCCACAAAACATGAACTTCAGTAATCAACAACTCTAGTTTTACACTACGGATGGTAGCTTATTGCCCAGCAAATGGCTGAGGCAGTCCACTCCGGGCTCCTGGTACTCAGAGCAGAAATTGTTCTGAGATGTACCTGCCTTTGGAAGGAAGCACAATGGGGGCACGCCTTTCTTCAGTGTTCACTGGACCGTCCATGGTCACCGCGATGAAAACCAGTTCCTGTGCTGCGTACAGTCACGGTCGTCCCCAGGGCCACATGTCTCGTTCCCCTCAACCACCCTTGGTGGTTTCAAAATCATCCCCTAGCTTTCACCGTTTTCCTTCCCTGCCCTGCTATTTAGCCCAAGTAGCCTTGAACTCAAGCTTCTCCTGCCTCAGGTCACCAAAGTGCTAGGATCACAGGTGTGCACCATCACGCTCAGCTTATTGTAATCAGACTTTCCACCTACCTTTCGGCTAGCTAGATGGTTTGCAGGTAGTCACTGAGTCTGAAGAACTAAGTTCCATCCCTGGACCTTAGGGGAAGGAGACAACCAACTCCTGTAAGTTGTCCTCTGACCATGTGCACCCCTTACCATCACACAATAATAAAAATGTTTAAAAAAAAGAAGATCTGCCTGTTGTCACTGCATCTACCACAGGCAGTGTGTGAGCCTTGAAGGATGATGCTCAACATTAACAGACTGGGACAAGAGCCCGAGATTGTAGTGTTAGACACCTGAACTCGAGAGCTGGGATTACCTCACAACTTCGGTCTCTTCGGTACTTTCTCCTTCCTGATTGGTCTTCTCGGCAACCCAGTGGAGGCTGTTGGGTAATGCACACCTGATTCAGAGAGCTGAAGCTATTGCATGGTTCAGGAGTAGGGTCCTTCCTGAAGAGAAGGAAGGGTGCCTACCCCCAACATGAGGGGGAGCACTTCCTGCAGCGAGACCTTCCTCCACCACAGTCCTGGAAAACTCAGAGCTGGTGCTTCCACCCAGCTCCTAGAACACAGGCTGCATCCTACTGAGCTCTGAAAGACCCTGAAGCACTCTACACACTGTCGGCACACAGCAGACACAGTGGCCCAGAGAAACAGTTTTCCTGGCACCTCTCGCCTCAGCATCCACCCAGTTTACCTTCTTCAGAGCAGTAAGCATGTATGTACAAAGTTCGGGCTAGGGGACATGAGATCAGTCAGATTGTAGGCAGGTATCTGAAAGGGCTGCTGTCAGCCTGACTCAGGACCAGTTTCATTACAGGACCTGAATGAATTTCAGAGCGGTGCTTTTGGGAAGCCACCACCACTCGAGGAGGGGAGCAAAGTGAAGTGACAGCAGGTACTTGTGCTACACTGGTAGCGGCGTCCCTGGTTGGCCTCATTGTTAGGCCAAATGTCTGAAGCCTACATTCCCAATCACAAGATCCAGGAATGGTGATGCATCCAGAGGGCCTGTGGGGCTAGGGGTGTCACTCTGCGCTGAAGTGCTTGCAGGGTTTGTTCAAGGCCCTGGGCTCAATCCCTGGCACTATGAAAAGGGAAAAGAAGTAAAGAGGATGGGAAAAGAGGGAGAAGGAAAGGAGGAATGAAGAAAAGAGGAAGGGCATGGTAGGTGAGCCTGTGCATGATGTGGGCAGGTCAGTCGTGTTTCCCTTGCTGGAGGCTCCGCCCCTGTGCCCCACACATTGAGCCCATCATCTGCATCAAGGAGCTCCACTCTTAGACCTCTGCTTTGGGTGGGGTTTGGATGATGGGAGGCTCTGCCAGTAGGTGGTCGGGATGGGAGAGAGAGAGAGATGGAAAACTTCCTTCCTCCCTGCTCTGGGTCCCTGTGTGACTTCACTTATGCTTAGCAGCCCTCCTGCAAGGCTTCAAGGCTCCTGGAATCCACTTCCCCACTTCCTTCTCAAGTACAGGATGGTAACGTCTTCCTGCAGTCACAAATCCCTGTGTCTCTCAACATTGCAGGTGACCCGACTCCCCCGAAAGTGAGCCCTTCACTGAGTTTTTACGTTTGAACCATCCAAACTGCATCTTGACACTGTTGTGTCCTGACCAGTACAGCCTGCAAAAACCCTTCTCTAAGAGATGTCTACACTGTGTAGGTTCTCTCCTAAGTGAACATCTAAGAGATGTCTACACTGCACAGGGTCTCTTCTAAGTGAGCAGTTCTAATTACAGGCTCTTTTCTGTCTGGCTTTATGAAGGCCTTAATAACATAAATTAAATTTTTTACATAATTTTTACATAAATTAAATAATTTAAAAATGTGGACGATCCCCACAACCTACAGATGGGGGAGTTTTTTGTTCTTTCACTCAACAAGTAGTTACAGAGCATCTACATATCCAACAGTGTTCTGACCCTGGAAATATTTATAATTACAGCTGCAAAAGATGACACATTCCCTGCCCCCATGGTGCTTATCATCTATACCCAACTGTCGCCCAGACAGCTCATGAGAGGTGGAGCTGAAACCAGAGGATCGAGTTTCCCTAATTCCAGTCCTCAGCAGATTCTCAAAGAAATCTATAACCCAAATATAACAAAGAAACAAACACTAAATTGGACCAAATTAGCTACCGAGTCCTCTTGGGATTCTTGAAACAGGGTCTCACTATGAAACCCAGGCCAGTCTTGAGCACACTATCCTTCTGCCTCAGCTTCTCAAGTGCAGTCATGGGGGGTGTCGCCACACTCGGCAATCAAGCTTCCCAGTAGATAGGAAAATACCTCTCCACAGACCAGATGAACTTGTGGGAGACATGCTGACACACACTCTTGGTGACAGCCACCTGCTTTTCCTGCCTCCCTCCTCCCCCAGTGTTCTCCTGGGCTCTCCTGTCTCCCACTTCTTCTGTTTCTCACACTTGTATAATTAGCCTCACGGCAATCTCCCTGTCACTCTCTTAGGGCCTGCAGGGTTTGGCAGCATGGCTTGCCCAGGAGCTGTTTTTATGAATGGAGAGAGGCTGGGGGTGGGTCCAGAGGAATGCCCTCCCTGTGTTTCACAGGCAAAGACACAGAATCAACTGCACTGCCTAGAAAATAGGCTAAAGGTGTCTTGGAGCAGTGGCTGAGGTGCATGAGAGAGCTGCGAGGAGACACGCAGCAAGCCTTGGGGTCTGCTTACCTTCCTCAGGCCCCCTGGAGATACCCTATTTCCTCAGAGGGGTCTGAAAAGGCTGTCAGTAACCCAATACTTCCCCTGTATCAGGTCAGGCAGGGCCAAGACAACAGCCTGGTGCCTGAAGCCAAGGTTGCCAGGCTGGCTGACCAAGCAAGCCCCTTCCCCAGCCCTGCACCCAGCAGATGCACCCATCTGGCTCCAGGCCCACGGACCCTCTGGAAGCCCTCACTACTCCTAGTACCTCTAGATAGTTGTCAGAGCTGAAGAGAAAGCCCAACAGGAGAGCGGCCAGGGATGAGGAGACAGAAAGCCCAGTCCTGAGCCAGCAAGGGACAAGGGGTTCCCTAATGACAGAGGCCAGGCAGAACCCC
Source organism: Peromyscus eremicus (assembly GCF_949786415.1). Lineage (NCBI taxonomy): Eukaryota > Metazoa > Chordata > Mammalia > Rodentia > Cricetidae > Peromyscus > Peromyscus eremicus. The sequence continues at coordinate 89,975,483 of NC_081425.1, read as the reverse complement.
CTGCTCTTCAGCAAGGTTCACAGAGAGATGTTTGCTCCCCGGCATCTTGAGGTAAGCCCCACTGGGAGGAGGTCAGAGACAGACCTATAGAAACACCTGGGGCTCCCTGCTCTAGAAATTGTCCTCCTCTCTCCCCAGCTCCCAATTTCCTGACCAAAATGAATCATGTAGCACACAGGCAGGAGAGGCAGGGGCATGGTCTATAGGCTGACTTTGAGCAGCTGAACAGCAACGGTCGGAGCAAGGACACAAGGGCCTTCGGAGACAAGCTCGGGTGACAGGAGGCATCCTGGGCGACCGTCTCCCCCAAGCCTGCCTCTGCTCAGAGCAGAATGTCGAAAATATCAGGACATATTGCTAGACAATCTTGAGCAACCCCACCCCACTTTCTGCCCCTGCCAGCCGGAAGCGAGGAAAGTCGTGCTCATCAGTCAGTTACCTGCTGAGACTGGAAGGACACTGTTGATGAAAGTCGGCTGACATACGATGGAGCGGAAGAAGAGTTGGAGATAAATTCCCAGAGTCATTGGAGTCAGGACAACCATGCTGGCCGGGTCTGGTGAATCTCAAGTGAGTGGGCAGGCTGCTGGGGCTCTCCTAGCTCCGCTCTGTCCTGCTGCTGTTTGCCTCTCTCTCTCTCTCTCTCTCTCTCTCTCTCTCTCTCTCTCTCTCTCTCTCTCTGCTTGCCTCCCTCCCTCTCCCCTCCCTCTCCTCTCGCCATGCCTTTATCAAGAAAGAATGCCAACCATTTCCCATTAAACCTTCTCCGTACTACACAGGGTTATATTTATCTCAAGTACTGGGTCAAATGCCCACATTAAAATTAAGATGTCAGATTTTCTTTTTTGAGTCTGAGGTAAGTGGCTATTGAGAACATGATAACGAGGCCAGCCGAGGCTGCAGAGTCTACCTGCAGCCATCCTCAAAAGCAGATGGGCTTCCTGCTCTGTTATCCACCCTCCTCTGCATACTTGAAGCACAGTCCTCCTTAGCACTAATCAGGTCTCCTGGTGCCAACTGCCTTCCGTGAGGACAAGCTGCTGGCCTGGGACAGTCTTACCTGCAGGTAACAAATGCAAGTCGAGCTGGGACTTCTGCTGAAGAACTTACATTTCCAAACAGTCGTCACTATGAAAAGTCCCTCTCACCCTCTAAGCTCAACCTTTTAGCCTCATGCAAAGCAAAGCATATGAGAACAGTAAAGGGACATAAAAGTGAACCATCAGTTTTCAAATTATACTTGGAGCAACAGCATCATTAACTTAATCTTGCTTAGACAAAAGTTCTTCAAACAAAATAATTACCAGGGCTAGAGAGATGTCTCAGGAGTTACAAGCATGTGTACACAAAAGGATCCAAGTTCAGTTCCAGCATCTATGCCAGGTGGCTCACAACTGCCTGTGACTCTAGCTCCAGGGATGTGATGTCTCTGGCCTCCCAAGCACCTGCACTCATGTGCACATACCCCCACACACATGTGCACATACTCCCACACACACTTAGAAACATACCCCCATACATATGCATACCTCTCCCCACACTCATGTGCACATACTCCCATACACATGCACACGTCCCCCCCCACATGTGCATCTACATACATATGCACATACCTCCACTCATGTGCACATACATACACACACACATGTGCACATATACACATACATGTACACATACCTACCCACATGCACATCACCCCCACGCTCATGTGCACATACCCCCACATACATGCACATGCCCCATACACACTCATGTGCACATACCCACACACACACGTGCACATAACACATACACGTGCTCATAACCCCCCATAATTTAAAAAAATAAATAAAAAACAAAATAAAAATATATCCTTAAGAGAGTTTATAAAGACTATTATAGTGATTCTTAGATTTAAAAAACAATTAAGGCACCCCGTCCCCTCAGTTTCACACTAGGGCTCAAAGCCCTAGCAGCTGTACTGGAGGTCAGAGCAGTCCTAGGGACCCCAGGGAAGACACCGCCCATTGCCTACTAAACCCCTTTAAGCCTGCCCAACAACCCCAGACTGCACCCCAACCCCTGGGCCTCATATCTCAGCCTACAACTTTGGAAGAAGTCTTTGGCTTTACCAAAGACCAGGTGGGCTTAAGGAACCTCAGGTAAGACACTGCCCACCACCAGCTAACACTCATTAAAACCCACCCAACAACCCCAGACTGCACACACCTCCACCCCCTCCAACTCCTCATCCCTGGCTCCATACCCTGGTCTACAACTTCAGAAGAATTCAGCTTTACTGGGGTACAGACCAGATCTAGAAACCCATAGCCCCCAAAACCCCAGAGAGGACACCCTACTGAACCTGAAGACATGCTAGTCACTAGAACCCTTGGCCATTTAGGCCAAGAGACTTGAGAGAAAAAGAAAAACCAAGGAACAAAACACACAACAAAGACAAATGCAGAAATCAACACCTAGACCTAAAATCATCCCAAGTCCAGATGCCTAAACACCAGTGTAAGAACACAATCAATGGGGCTGGAGAGATGGCTCAGTGGTTAAGAGCACTGGCTGCTCTTCCAGAAAACCCAGGTTCAATGTCCAGCACCCACATGGCAGTTCACAACTGTCTGTGACTCCATTCTGAGAGGATTCCAGAAGATATGACACCTTCAAACAGACACACACGCAGGCAAAACACCAATGCACATAAAATTAGAGAGGGGAGGGGGGCTAACACATTGGATACCAAAACAGGATCCAACATTCTGCTGCATACAAGAAGCACACTTCAACAAGATAAATATTACCTCAAAGTAAAGGGTTGGAAAAAGATTTTCCAATCAAATGGACCTAAGAAGCAAGCTGATGTAGCTATCCTAATATTGAACAAAATAGAATTCCAACCAAAACTAAGCAAAAGAGATGGAGAAGGGAATTTCATATTCACCAAAGGAAAAATACATCAAGATGATGTCTCAGTTCTGAACATCTGTGCCCCAAACATAAGGACACCCACATTTGTAAAAGAAACATTACTAAAGCTTAAATCATGCATAGAAACCCACACAATAATAGTGGGAGATTTCAACACCCCACTCTTACCAATGAACAGGTTATTCAGACAGAAACTAAACAGAGAAATAATGTAACTAACAGACTATGAATCAAATGGACCTAACAGATATCTACAGAACATTTCACCAAAACACAAAAGAATATACCTTCTTCTCAGCACCTCACAGAATTTTTTCCAAAACTGACCACATACTCAGTTACAAAGCAAGTCTCAATAGATAAAATAAAAAATAAAAAATAAAAAAACTTGAAGTAACTCCCTGTATCTTACCAAACTACCATGAATTAAGGCTGGATTTCAGCAACAACAGAAAGCCTACAAGCTCATGGAAACTGAACAACTATCTGCTGAGTTATCACTGGGTCAAGGAAGAAATAAAAGAAAGATGTTGAAGGCTTCCTAGAACTCAATGAAAATGAATATGAGTGACCCCAAAAGCTCTACTAGGGAACTCCTACAACTGATAAACACCTTTAGTTAAGTGACTAGATACAAGATTAACTTAAAAAAAAATCAGTAGCCCTCCTATATACAAATGATAAATAGACTGAGAAAGAAATCAGAGAATCAATACCCTTTACAATAGCCTCAAATAATACAAATTATCTCAGTGTAACTCTAACCAAGCAAGTGAAAAACTTGTATGACAAGAACTTCAAGTCTTTGAAGAAAGAAATTGAAGAGGATATCAGATCAAAGATCCCATGCTCACAGATCGGTAGGATTAACATAGTAAAAATGGACATTCTACCAACAGCAATCTATAGATTCAATGCAATCCCTATGAAAATCAAAATATTTTCATTGAGTTCTAGGAACATGGGATACTATGAAAGCTGTGCTAAGAGGAAAGTTTATAGCATTAAGTGTCTACATAAAGAATTTGGAGAAATCTCACACTAGCAACTTAACAGCAAACCTGAAAGCTCTAGAACAAGAAGAAGCAAACTCATCCAGGAGGAGTAGATGACAGGAAATAATCAAACTGAGGACTGAAATCAATAAAATAGAAACAAAGAGAATAATACAAATAATCAATGAAACAAAGAGTTGATTCTTTGAGAAAATCAACAAGGTAGACAAACCCTTAACCAGAGAGAATATCCAAATCAACAAAATCAGAAACAAAAGGGGGACATAACAACAGACTCCAAGGAAATACAAGCATTAGTCATACTTCAAAAAAAATGTACTCCACCAAATTGGAAAATCTAAAAGAAATGGACAAATTTATTGATAGATATCACTTACCTAAGTTAAATCAAGCTCAGATAAGCAATTTAAATAGACTGATAACCCCTAAGGATATAGAAGCAGTCATTAAAATTTTCCCAACCAAGAAAACCCCAGGGCTAGATGATTTCAGCACAGAATTCTACTAGACTTTCAAAGAAGAGCTAATACCAATACTCTTCAAATTATTCCACAACATAGAAACAGAAGGAACATTGTCAATTTCTTCCTATGAGGCCATAGTCATCCTGATACCCAAAACCACACAAAGACTCAACAAAGAAAGAGAATTACAGACCAATTTCACTCATGAACATAGATGCAAAAATACTAAATAAAATACTGGCAAACCGAATCCAAGAACACATCAAAAAGATCATCCACCATGATCAAAAAGATCATCTACCATGACCAAATAGGCTTCATCCCAGAGATGCAAGGATGGTTCAACATGCAAAAAAAAAATCTGTCAATATAATCCACCATATAAACAAACTGAAAGAAAAAAATAATCATCTCATTAGATGCTGAAAAATCCTTTGACAAAATCCAACACCCCTTCATGATAAATGTCTTGGAGAGATCAGGGATACAAGGGACATACCTAAACATAATAAAAGTAATAAAAGCAAGCCAATTGCCCAACATCAAATTAAATGGAGAGAAACTCAAAGCAGTTCCACTAAAATCAGGAACAAGACAAGGCTGCCACTCTCTCCATACCTATTCTAGCTAGAGCAATAAGACAACTAAAGGAAATCAAGGAGATACAAATTGGAAAGGAAGACATAAAGTATCATTATTCGAAGATGATATGATGGTACACATGAGTGACCCCAAAAGCTCTAGGGAACTCCTACAACTGATAAACACCTTTAGTTAAGTGACTAGATACAAGATTAACTTAAAAAAAAATCAGTAGCCCTCCTATATACAAATGATAAATAGACTGAGAAAGAAATCAGAGAATCAATACCCTTTACAATAGCCTCAAATAATACAAATTATCTCAGTGTAACTCTAACCAAGCAAGTGAAAAACCTGTATGACAAGAACTTCAAGTCTTTGAAGAAAGAAATTGAAGAGGATATCAGATCAAAGATCCCATGCTCACGGATCGGTAGGATTAACATAGTAAAAATGGACATTCTACCAACAGCAATCTATAGATTCAATGCAATCCCTATGAAAAATCCAACACAATTCTTCACAGACCTTGAAAGAACAATATTCAACTTTGTATGGAAAAACAAAAAATCCAGGATAGCTAAAACAACCCTGTAGAATAACAGAACTTATGGAGGTATTGCCATTCCTGACTTCAAGCTCTAATATAGAGCTATAATAATAAAAACAGCTTGGTATTGGCATAAAAACAGACAGGTGGATGAATGGAATTGAATAAAATACGCAGATGTAAATCCACACACCTATGGACACCTGATTTTCGACAAGGAAGCCAAAATTATACAATAGAAAAAGAAAACATCTTCAACACATGGTGCTTGTCTAACTGGATGTCAACATGTAGAAGATTGCAAATAGATCCATATCTATTGCCATGCACAAAACTCAAGTCCAAGTGGATCAAAGACCTCAACATAAATCCAGATACACTGAACCTGATAGAAGAGAAAGTAAACCATTGGCACAGGAGACAACTTCATGAACAGAACACCAATAGCAGAGGCATTAAGATCAGCAATTAATAAATGGGACCTCATGAAATTGAAAAGTTTCTGTAAGGCAAAAGACATTGTCAATAAGACAAAATGGCAGCCTGCAGAATGGGAAAAGATCTTCATTAACCCCACATCAGACAGAGGGCTGATTTCCAAAATATATAAAGAACTCAAGAAACTAGATATCAATAAACCAAATAATCCAATTAAAAATGGGGTACATATCTAAACAGAGAATTCTCAACAAAAGAATCTCAAATGGCTGAGAAACACTTGAGATGTTCAACATCCTTAACCATCAGGAAAATGCAAAAAAAAAAACCACACTGAGATTCCATCTTACACCTGTCAGAATGGCTAAGATAAAAAAAAAAAAAAACACAAGTGACAGCTCATGCTGGAGAGGATGTAGAGCAAGGGGAACACTCCTCCATTGCTGGTGGAAGTGAACAGCCCCTTTGGAAGTCAGTGTGGCAGTTTCTCAGAAAATTGGGACTCAACCTACCACAAGACCCAGCTATATCAGCTCTTGGGAATATACCCAAAGGATGTTCAATCATACCACAACGACACTTGCTCAACTATGTTCATAGCAGCTTTATTTGTAAGAGCCAGAACATGGAAACAACCTAGATATCCCTCAACTGAGGAACAGATAAAGAAAATGTAGAATATCTACACAATGGAGAATTACTCAGCTGAAAAAAAAAAAAAAAAAAAGGACACCAGGAAATTTGAAGGTAATGAATGGAACTAGAAAAAAAATCATCCTGAATGAGGTAATCCAGACCCAGAAAGACAAACACAGTATGTACTCACTCATAAGTGGATATTAGCTGTAAAATAAAAGATAACTATGCTACAATCCACAGACCCAGAGAGACTAGGTAACAAGGAAGGTTCATGGGGGATACCCAGATCTCCCTGGGAAGGGGAAATAGAGATTTTGTAAGTGGACTGAGGGCAGGTGGGGATGGAAACATGAGTGATCAGGTTGGAGGTGTTATGGAGGAGAAGAGTGCTGTGGGGGACTGTGAGGGGGCCAGCATTTGGGGGTCAAGCAAAAGCCTAGCACAGGGGAATCTCCCAGGAGTCTACCGGGATGACCCCAGCTTAGATTCCTAGCAACAGCAGATACATAGCCTGAACTAACCCGTCTCCTGTGACCAGATTGGTGCCTGGCCCAACTGTCATCAGAGAGATGCCATCCAGCAATTGATGGAGGCTAATTCAGAGACCCACAGCCGAACATTAGGCAGAGCTCAGGAATCCTGCAGAGGAGGAGAAAGGAGTGTAGGAGCCAGAGGGAGAAGTCAAGGACACCACAGGAAGCCTCACACAATCAACTCATAGGGGCTCATAGAGACTTAACAGACAACCAGGGAGCCTGCATGGGAGTGACCTAGGCCCTCTGCATATATGTTATAGTTGTGTAGTTTGGTAAGTCCTTCTTGTGGGACTCTTAACAGTGGGAACAGGGGCTGTCTCCCACTCTTTTATTGGCTTTTGGGACCCTACTCCTCATAGTGGGTTGACTTGCCCAGCCTTAATACATGGGGAGGTTCTTAGTCTTACTGCAACTTGGCATGCATGCTTTGTTGATATTCATGGGAAACCTGCCCTTTCCTGGATGGAGAAGGAAGAGGAGGGGAATTGGAGGTGGGAAGGAGGGGGGAAGGGGTGGGTGGGAGGGGAGGATGGTGGAGAGGCTGCAGCTGGGATGTAAAATAAATAGATGAGTAAAAAATAAAAATAAAAACAAAATTCTAATCCGTAGAGTTGTTGGATTTGCTTTAATTTACATGATATAATCATTGTAAAGGTTTATTCAGATCTAGTGAGCACCTGGGCAGAGTGTAAGACCACACTCTACAGTTTAGAACTAGACTTGGCCTTGACACAGCTCTGAGTGGCAGGAGATAATTGATTGACTCCCTATATGTCTTTGTTGTCTCATCCAAAAGAAAGAGATACTTCCCGTAATAGGGTTGTTGGAAAGGTTAGATGAGATAATGTGGGATGAATTATACTCAAACTAGAACTTAGAGACAGCACAAATGAAATCCAAAGAACTGTGGTAGATGGAGGTACAATGATGGCCACCGAAATCCCTCACATCCCTATGTGTGTACATCACTCACATGCCAAAAGCAGATGCAGAAATAACTGATATAACTAATGGTAAAAGCTGATGCAGTCACCACTGGAATGGCTGCCCCTCGGGGCCCCACAGAGACATGCCTACAAGCCTCCACTATTTAAGCAATTCTTAGGAAATTTCCATTTTCCCTGTGTATTTGGTGAGCCTCTTTCTTATGATACCCCAACTAATGAAGGCAGAGATGATCGTCTTCTTTAGACTCTCCTAGAAGGGCTGACCTTGCTGGGTCTAACAATGAAGGCTCTGTGTCCATGAATAAGTCCCCTAACATTTAAGAAAGACTTACCCCAGGAAAGCCAATCAGAATCCTCCTCTCAGAAACTTTAGGTGGGAAAGTTGGCTGGAGAATGGTGTCTGTCAACACAGGGGCCACCTGAGAAGCTGCACGGACAGCCAACTGCCTGATGCTCTAGGTTCAAGAATAGACGTTGTTCATCAGACTGGAAACGTGGAGAAAGTGGTCCATGGTATGCTGTCATTAAAACCACATAGGATGGGACATATCTCAGTGGTAGAGCACTTGTCTAGAAGGTATGAGGCCCTGGGTTTAAGACCCTAGCACAGAAAAAATTCAAAAGTCTTTGCAACAAGTGAGGCTGGGAAAAAACTGAAACTAACATACAAGCCAGAAATGAAGATTAACGCTTACCTTGTCCCACTTGTGAGAATTAGTTCAGGAGCCGGGAAGATGGCTCAGTAGGAGGCTTGCTGGACTCCAGTGTGGATTCTCAGAACCTGTCTAAAAGCCAGACAGGGAGGTGCACACCTGTAACCCTAATGTGGTGCATCCAAGGGGCTTGCTGGCCAGCCAGTGTAGCTGAAATGATGAAGTCCAGGCTCAGTGAGAGACTCGGTCTAAAAAATTAAGATGGAAAAGTAACTGAGGAAGACATTGGATATCAACCCCTGGCCTCCATGTGCACATGCAGCTGTGCACAACCCACCACCCCACACTACCCCCACCAGACACATGCACACATACATGAATAATACACACAATAAATGAATAAATAAATACAACAAAAATAATTCGTTCAAGCTGGGCATACCTATAATCAGAGCTCTCAGGAGGCTGGGGCAGGAGGATCACAGGCTGTGTGGCGAGACTTACCTTAAAATATCAGTTCAAAATAAATCATGGACCTAAATATAGACGTTAAAGCCATTAACGGGCCGGGCGGAGGTGGCGCACGTCTTTAATCCCAGCACTCGGGAGGCAGAGCCAGGTGGATCTCTGTGAGTTCGAGGCCAGCCTGGGCTACCAAGTGAGTTCCAGGAAAGGCGCAAAGCTACACAGAGAAACCCTGTCTCGAAAAACCAAAAAAAAAAAAAAAAAAAAAAAAAAAAAAAAAAAAAAAAGCCATTAACAGGAGAAATCTTAATGCATTAACTTTCCGTGTTGCTGTGACAAATACCTGGCTTACTTTGGCTCACAGTTTGAGGGTACAGTCCCAGGGGGAGGGGAGGCATGCAGAAGTGTGGGCAGCTGGTCACATGACAGCAGCAGTCAGTCAGCAGAGAGAAATGGATGCTGATCCCCCACTGTTTTATTCTTTTTTATTCAGTGCAGGACCCCAGCCCGTGGATGGTGCCACCACCAGTCAATCAAGGTGGCTCTTCCCTCAGTTAACCCTCTCTGGAATTACCCTTCTAGACACTTTTAGAGATGCATCTCTTCATTGACTCTAAATCCCGTCAAATTAACAATTAGGATTAACCGATCACACTCAGTAACTTTGAATTATGATGTTAGGAGCATCCTTCATATATAAAACAGACAAAAAGAAATGTTACAGCCATAAGTTGGCTCAGTGGTGTAGATGTAACTGTCTTGTTAAATAAGAAACACAGAGCCAATGCAGAGATGAAAGCCTAAGAGGTCAAAGCAATAGATAAGGGCTAAAAACCTTACCCTTCACTGCCGCTGCTGTCCTCCTCAGCAAGAGACCTACTTCCTATGTGTTTGTCCTTTTTATTGACTTTCTATTCTGCCTTCTCATTGGTTGTAAACCCAAACACATGACCTCCTCGTCACTGCCCATCTACAGACCTCCAGGTCTTCTATGGTTGGTATTGACATTAAAGGCGTGTGTTTCCATGCTGGCTGTATCCTTGAACACACAGAGATCTGCCTAGCTCTGCCTCCCAAGTGCTGTGGTTAAAGGCATGCACCACCACCGCCCAGCTTCTGCTATGGCTTGCTATTAGCTCTGACCCCCAGACAACTTTATTTATTAACATACAAATAAAATCACATTTCAGTACAAATAAAATACCACCATACAGTGGGTAGAGGCTCTTGCCACCAAGCCTGATGACCTGAGCTTGTTTCCAAGGACCCAAATGGTAGAAGGAGACAACCAGTTTCCACAGGTGTTCTCTCACTCCATGTGTGTGCTGTGGCACACCCACACTCACATGCACATCACTCACTCACATGCACACACACTCATATGCACATCCACTCACACACACACATACACATGCACACAAAAATAAATACATAAATAAGTAAATAATTTTGTTAAGGGTCGTTCAGACCTGTGTACTGATGTGAAGAGCTGTCAGTGGACATTGCTGAACGGAACAGGAATGCAGCAGTACATCTGACGCCACTTCTCAACATGTTGCACATCTTTTCCACCCATTCATTCAACTTCTGAACAATTGGACAGACTTTACTACTTATAAATGCAAATAGAAAGATTGAGAATGTTGCACATCCACAGATTTCCTTTTTAATCTTATAGTTGTATTATGTACAATGCTTACAAAATGTTTAACTTCCATTTTAAACAACATAAGGAATTAACTTAGGCAGAAAGAATGGCCTTCTTTCTGTATGTCCAAGTCCAAGTCCTTTGCCCACATGCCCCAGGGGACAGACAGAGCTATTGATTGCTGCTGGCAGACACACACAGCTCTGAGGCTAGTCTTTCTGGCCCAGAATTAATAGTGGTTCAGTTGCACCGAGGTCCCAGCCACCTCTGTCAGTGCATCAGCGGGTGATAGACAGAACTGGACAGCTGAGAAGCCTCAGTCTGTCCTCTGGAAACTTCATCTTAAATCAGATCCAGAATTATAGGATGGAGCTTCACAATGCAAGTCTGGTTAGAAAGCCCGGGAGCCAGGGTCAGTCAAGCATATCTAGGTGGTAGGCTGCAGTTACAGCTCCAGGTCTGGGGTTCAGTTGTCCTCTTCAGGGAGGAGATTCCTTCCATCTGGAGCTCAGTCATGACAGTGGCAATAATCTTTCCCATACTGTGCTGGGAGGGAAACTCATTTTAAAATATATTGGTTAAGAGGCAGAGGAGGGCCAGCAAGATGACTCAGCAGTTTAAGCACGTGCTACATAAGCCCAATACCCAGGGAATTTGAGGCTGACCCTTCCCCAGGGATAAGCAGGAGAGGTGGCAGAGCCTGGACCTGGGCAAGCAACAGTTACCTCTATTTGAGGGGCAGTCCTTCGGCTGATCTGCAGTTGCAAAGATGACTCCTGCCCATGAGCAGGATGATCCAGGCAGTGTTCCTATCAATCAAATGGGTGGTTCTATTTATCTTTGCTGGGAGGATTGGCGTGGATGTGGATTCTGATGGGGTGACATGAGGTAGACATATGAGGAAAAGGTCTTTTCACCAGGGGCATAGATTTGGAACATTGCACCTGAGATGCCTTACCAAATGCCTTGCCGTGGCAGGAGCCATTTAAACCATTCAGAAACAAGGATGTGCCTCTGTGTGTGTGTATGTGTGTGTGTGTGTGTGTGTATGTGTGTGTGCCTCTGTTACAAACACACTACCTAGTCCCATTTGTGATAGTTCAATCGTATCTTCAAACACTATCACTTTGGGCATCAGTTTCCATATCTGAACCAAAGGGAACATGTTTTCAGTCTCAGCAGTGGTTAGACACGGGTTGTATTCTTCTGAAAGACTGTGACCTCACCGTAGCAAAGGCCTGACAGCAAGAAAAAAGCATTAAGTTGTGTATGGGGGATTCCCACTAGACCTACAGCAAATATTTCAGAAGAACCCTTTCAGAACAGAGAATATGATGACATATGGAAATGCTAAAATGAAACAAAACAAAAACCCAGTAGGAATACTACACCCAGCAAAACTATTTGCAGACCTGAAAGATAAACAACAATCTCCCCAGAGAAGCAGAAATTGAAGGACTTTATCACCACCAGACTAGCCCTCAGGGAAACACTTACAGGAGTCCTACAGTAGAAATAAAAATTCAGGGCCCACGAGGTGGCTCAGTGGGTTTAAGGCCAGTCTGATTTATGTTGTGTGTTCCAGCCCTTGTGGTCCCAGGGCTCCAGGCAAGGAGGGAGGAGCAGACTAGAGAAGCTCTGAGGCTGGGGGTGTGAGAGGAGCCAGCCTGCACAGCAGAAACAAGGAAGAGCACTGACTCCCAGATGTTGTCCTCTGGTCTCCACGTGCTTCTCCCCGCCACACTAAGATTTTTACAAGTTAATCATTAGAAATAAAAGTAAAGCCAGGCGGTGGTGGCGCACGCCTTTAATCCCAGCACTCGGGAGGCAGAGCCAAGCAGATCTCTGTGAGTTCGAGGCCAGCCTGGTCTACAGAGTGAGATCCAGGAAAGGCGCAAAGCTACACAGAGAAACCCTGTCTCGGAAAAACAAACAAAAAAAACCCAAAAAAACAAAAAAAAAGAAATAAAAGTAAAATAACTAACTACCACAATGAACAGCGTGCGCATGTGCACACAGACACACACAGACACACAGACACACACACACACACACACACACACAAACACACACACAGCCAATATCAGACTGGATGGGGGAAAGCTGAAAGCATTTCCTCTCTGATCTGGGATGTGGCAAGGATGTCCACTCTCACCACCCTTATTTAATAAAGTATTGGAAGTTTTAACAAGAGCAATTAATCAAGAGAAACACATGGCATCCAAATTGGAAAGGAAGAAGTTTAATTATCTGTGTTTGCAGATGACATGATTCTATCCCTATAAAGAACCAAGTACTCCATCAAAAAATGTTGGACTTAGAAAAGTATTTCGAAAAGCTGGAGGATATAAAGGCAACTGATAAAAACAGTAATAGTTTATGTACAAATAATGAACCTCATAAAGAGAAATTAAGAAAATGATCTTGGGGCTGAAGAGATGGCTTAGTGGTTAAGAGCACTGACTGCTTTTCCAGAGGACCTGGGTTCAATTCCCAGCACCCACATAGCAGCTCATAATTGTCTGTAATTCTAGTTCCAGGGGACCCAACACCCATGGCAAAATTAATTAATTAAAAAAAGAAAACTATCCTATTCACAATATCCATGTAAAACGTTTATGAATAAATCTACCAAGGAAATAAAAGATCTCTACAATGAAAATTATAAAACACTGATGAAAGACATTATAAAGGACAAAAGAAATGGAACAACATTCTTCAGTTTGGAAATAGGAAAAATCGGTACTATTAAAATAACCATATTGTAAGTAAAATCTATAGTTTCAATGCAATTCTCATCAAAATACCAACAACATTCTTCACAGAAATATAAAACAATTCCTAGTTAATTTGGAACCACACACATACACACACAAAAAGAACTGGAGTAGCCAAACCAGGAGCAGGGCCAAAAATAACGGAAGTGGGGAGGGGGAAATTGGAGGCATAGAGCTAAGGCAGTAACTAGGTGAGAGAGCATCGGCCAAGCATGTGTGAGGTCCTAGGTTCCATCCCCCAGCACTGTCAGAAAAGCACACAAACAAAAAGCCATGGTCTTGAGAACCAGGAAGCATCACAATATCTAATTTCAAAATGTAATCCAAAGCTATAGTAACTAAAACAGCATGATACTAGTATGAGAACAGACAACACCAACGATGGAACAGACCAGAGGACCAGAGATTAATCTTCACTCATGCAGCTGGCTTATTCTTTCCAAAGGCTCTGAGAAAAGACAAGTGACATCGTTAAATGGTGCTGGCAAAACTGGACCTGCATATGTAGAAGTTAAAACTAGATCCTCTAGTGCTAGTACATTGAAATCAACCCCAAGTGCATCGAGGACCTCAATTTTAAACCTGAAACTGAAATTACTACAAGAAAACACAAGGGGAACACTTACAGGTATGTTCACCCTGAGGCCTGTGGTCTGCATGCACCCTGGGATGAATGCAACCTAACACAAAATCATACTTAAAATATTATGAGATTTTTGTGTGTTTTGTTTTTGTAACTTGATAGGGCAGAGATCTTGAATATGAACTTGGTAGATGACAATGTCATATTGCAGTGTTGAAAGGTTGCACAAGGCCAGCTGTAAGCAATGATAATTAGGTAGGACCAGAGGTACAGGTAATAGGATTATGTCAGACTATATTATATACAAGGAGCTCCTGCACAGCAAAGGAAATAATCAACAGAACTAAGAGACAACCTACAAAATTGGAGACTATATTGGCAAATTATTCATCTTATAAAAGATGATACCCAGAATTCATAAAGAACTCAAAAGATGAATGCCAAAAATTTAAAATTAGGCTGAAGAACTGGGTACTTCTCAGAGAAAACATATGCAAACAGCCAGCAAGTATATGAAGAAAAACCCATCTTCACTAACCATGAGAGGAATGTAGATCAGAACCAGAGTGAGACATGCTGGAAGGCGCTGTCCTCTGAGCAACACGACTGCCATCTTCATGAGATCAGCTAAGCCTGCTTGCAACAATCCATCACAAATGGGCCTGGGGGCTTCCTCAGAGTAGGAAGGGTGGGGAAGATCACTGGATTCTCCCTTGATATTCCAGCCACTCCTCCCAACCATTTGTGTGCCGCTCTACACAAGCCCCTGGTACCTGAGGGAGGGTTGGAGTGTGTATATTGGGGAAGACTAGGGAAAAGCAGACATGGGGACATATCTATGAGGACATGGGGATGCTGGGTGAGGACTTTGTACTATAGCTGTTTGGGGGTCACCTATGCACCTGTTGGTATCCCCCTCATCCATGCTCTGTAAGTCCAATAAATTGGTACTCGATTGAGAACCATGGTGTGATCTTTACTTTGCTTTTCCTTAGGACCTTAGGGGAAGGGGTAGACATTGTTCTTATCTCTAGGGAAGGAATTTTAGTCACAGATACTGTCAGATATCCCATGATAATATATAATTATGATAATATATACAATATATAACTGAATGGCCATTACTGGGACCTGGGGAGATAGCTTAGTTGGGAAAGTGCTTGCAGCATAAACAGGATCCAAATTTGACCTCCAACACTCACATAAAAAGCCAGGCATGGTGACAGGTGTTTGTAATCACAGCCCTGGAGAGGGGGAAACACTGGATCCCTGGGCATACTGACCTGGCTGACGAGCCTTGCCTAATCAGCCAGTTCCAGGTCCCAGTGAGAGACCTAGCTTTAAAAAAAAAAAAAAAAAGTGTAGAGCTGGGAAAGGGCTCAGTGAGCAAATTTCTCACTTAGCAATCATGAAGACATGAGTGGGATCCCCAAAACTTACATAAAAGATGAGCGGTACAGCCTGTAACAGCCGTGTTCACTTGCAACTCCTGGGTGGAAGGCAGTGGAAAATGGGAGACCTAGTCTGCTTACCAGTCGCTCTAGCCAAACAAGCTCCAAGTTCAGTGAAGAGACCATGTCTCAAAAACTGGGGTGGACATCCATAGAGGAAAACACCCAAAATCAACCTTAGGCCCCTCCATGTGTATGCATTCACATATACAAGTGCACACACGTATATACACCACACACACACACACACACACACACACACACACACACACACAGGGTTGCTATTATCAAAGACAGAAAACAAGCACTAATAATAGTGGGAAGTGAAAGATTAAAAGGTATAGCCTTCTATAACTTATCTGAATAGTTCATATATATATATACATATACATATATGTACATGTGTATGCACAGAATATATTTGAGTTCAACAAAAAAGAATGCTGCCCCATTATGACACCACAACGCTCAATTATGACATCACAATTCTCTACTATGACATCACAAATGTAAATTGTGATGAGTTGATGCTCCATTAAATTATGATATCACAATTCATCATTGTGTTGTCACAATGTTGCATTGTGTTATCTATGGGCTCCATTTTGCCATTACATTGTGTTGTCACACTGCTCTCTTGTGTCATCACTGCCCTGCTGTGTTGGCATGATGGGCATCATGATGCCCCAATCATGACACACCACATTGTGATGGCCAAATAGTGTACTGTGAAGTTACAATGGAACATTCTGATGTCCATGACTGAATAGGGCACTGTGGTGTCACACGAGAGCACTGATTGAATATTGCAGCATTATGATGGCTCAATAGATCACCATAATGTCACAATGAGGCACTAGGTAAGAACATTGTCCCAGCACAAAGGCACATTCTGGCATCATTGTATGGCATTGTGATGGCACAATGGTGCATTGTGAAGACGTAATTCAGCATTGGGATGAAACAATGGAACATTCTGATGGCAAAGAGGAGAGCATTGGGATATGATGCCACAATTCACATTCTGATGACATGATGGTGAATTTTGACATCATAATTCAATATAGTGATGGCACAATGGAGCATTGAATTATCACAATTTACATTTGTGATACAATAGTAGTGTGAGGTCATAATTGAGCATTTTAATGTCACAGAGGGATACTGATGTCACAGTGGAGCACTCTGGTGTCCCAGTGGGGCATGACACAATGGAGAATTTGATGCCACATTCACATTGTGATAGAAAAACAATGCAGCAGGTGTCTCCCCTGGTGGCAGGATGACATGGGGCCTGCCTTATCCCCCATGAAATCAGCCCCAGGGAAGAAGGAAATAGGGAGAGGGAAGAAGCTACGGTTCTTAAATTTTTATTGCTGTGACAAAAATACTTGAGAAAAACAACTTAAGAAAGAAAAATGTATTTGGTTCATGATTTCAGGTTACAACCCTTGGTTGGCAGGATCCATGCCTTGGGTGGTAGGTAAAGCAAACCTTCACAGCAATGAGAGCTGTGGTGGGGTGCTTACCTTACAATGGCAAAGAAGAAAGGACAGAGCAGGGAAGGAGGGGAGGGGAGGGGCAGGGAGAAGAGAAGAGGTGGGACGGAGAGAGCAGAGAGGGAGAATACCCTTCAAGACCATCTCCTAGTCCCCATCACCTCCCAGTACACTATCAAATTATAATCCATCAATGGCTTTACCCACTAAGACAGAGCCCTCATGGTCTGGTCACTTCCCTAAAGCCTCATCTCTGAACACTGCATTGGAAACCAAGCCCTAGACATACGGGCCTTTATGGAGGACACTTCAGAGTCAGTCATAACACTAAGACAGACTAAATACTTAAAAGAGACTTAAGTTCTGGGGGCTTAAGTACTCACCTTTCAGAGTACTGGCTGCTCTTCCAGAGAACCCAGGTTCCCAGTATCCACATGGTGGCTCACAACCATCTGTAATTTCAATTCCAGGGGGTCCAATGCCCTAGTATTAGTCAGGGTTCTCTGAAGGAACAGAATCGATAGAATGAATACACACACACACACACACACACACACACACACACACACACACACGGGATTTATTAGAGTGGCTAATAGTCCATGGTCTGAGCAGTCCAATAGTGGATGTCTCTCAACAGAAAGGCCAAGAACATGGAAGTTGTTCAGACTGGATGTCTCAGCAGTTTCTCAGCACTCCTAGTGCTGGAGTGCCAGGGAAGTCCTAGGAGCTGCTGGTCTTCAGTCTGTTGGAATTCCTAAGGAAGTGGGATCTAACACCAGAATAGGAATGTCTCAGTAACAGGGTAGACGAACTTTCCAGCAAGAATGAGGGCAAGCAGGCAAAACGGCTTCTGTCTTAGTTAATTTTCTACTGTGTGATAAAACATCATGACCAAAGCAATTTATAAAAGAATTTCATTTGATGTATGGTTTCAGAGGGTTGGAGTCCATGATGGTGGAAAGAAGGAACAGCCAAGAGCTCACATCTTAATCTACAACTCATGAGACAGAGTGAGCACTGGGAATCACATGAGTCTTCTGAAACTTTAAAAGCCTGTCCCCAGTGACGCACCTCCTCCAACAAGGCCACATCTCTAATCCTTCCCGGATAGTTCCACTCACCGGGACCAAGTATTCAAACATATGAGCCAATGCGGGCCATTCTCATTCACATCACCACAGCCCACTTCTGGCCTCCCACATGTGAGTACCAGCCACACACATGGTCCACAGATACAAGAAGACAAACTTCAGTATACAGAAAATAAAATAAATGTAAAAGAAAAGGAAATAGACCGTGCTTTCTTCAAGGTCATTTGCTTTCTTCAAGGTCATTTTGTCCCCATGATTAGAAGTGGAAGCTTTGAAACTGTTTTACTTGTTCTTAAACTGTGCAGCACACTGGAAACTTATGCGGCAGAGGGGACTTTAAACAGTGTGGCTGTGTGGGTCGCACCTGAAGATTCCAATATGTTTCGTGGAAATTATCTGAAGCCCCTCAGCTGATTGCAGTGTGATAGGCGGGCTGCGGACTTCACTGCTCACACATGAAGGGACAGCCCCACACTGGCAAACGGCTTGCCATACATCCATCCATCGACTGCAGTCAATTTGCTCTGATGTGCCCTAATGGGAGAGAGCTGTGGCATGGATAATAGCAACCAACAAATAATGTAAAACTAATTTCTACTTGGTTTGGGAATGTAGCATGTGACTTCCTGGCTGCCGGCTGCGGGCTAATTCAGTTTGCCTCAGATGAATGGGCCTTTCCTGAGCGAACAATACAGTGCAGCCTTGTGCTGAGGTGTGGAAGGAAACCTGCCCAGGGGAACATTGCCTGTGGTTGGCTCCTCAGACTGTCAGACACACGGTCACTGTACGGCTGGGGGACGATGGGCCTGAGCTGGACTTCTGCTGACCCTTTACTTTGTGGGTTGGGGCCCAACATGTGAGCAGAGGCCAGAGGGGGTGTGCTCCCCTGTTGGCGGCTAAGCATTTCCACGAACAGTATCTCAGCCACATAACTCTAAGTTAGGTTTTCTACCACCCTCACTAGAGAAGAGGAGGCTGATGCTCTGAGAGGGTGTACATTTACCAAAGCAGAGCCCGTGTGGACTCGTCATCTTCAAAGCCTTTCCCCCGAGATACTATCTAAAATGGACCGCTGCAGACATTTGGGTCACCTCCTTGCATCTGTCCCGCAGAATGAACTGTGCCTCACAGGTTTCCACCTGAGTCTAAAGGCAGTTGCAAGGAGACCTTCGGGATACGCTGGGGGCGACCGAGAGACTCGCCTTCCAACTGTGGAGGCAGGCCTGACACAAGAGCCCACTGCCACTCTCAAGTCTGCCACGTGTGTCTGCACCATGGCCACAGGTATTGTGCTGTCCCCCACCAGTGAGTCCAGCAAGGACAGGAAGGTGGCCCTTCTCTGGGAGAAGCTTTGTTCCCTCTTCTTTGCCTTGCTGAAGCATGGACACCTCCTCTCTCCCTTTCCTCTGGGGTCTGATCTACACCCTCATCTGGTGGCTCAACAGGCCTTTTCAAAGTCCCCATGCATTATCACTGGTCTCTCAAGAGGACCCGGGTCGACAGCCCTTTACTAGTGCCTCCACCTCTGTGGGAAAGGAGAGGGACTACTGCCATCCTGGCTGACTCACCAAAGGAAAGCTGACCCACGATTCTCCAAAGTTAAGACCACAAAAAAACAGCTGGTTCAATGTTGGTCTTTGTCACTGGCCTCAATGCCTGGAAGGAAGGCAGTTTAGGTAACAAGGAATTGGTTAGTACTTCATAAGGAATAATCAAATTTAAAAATTACTATAGTTACCCAACCTAGAAATGGTAGGTATTTATTCCCCATGTCATTATATATCTTTGGGGAAAACATCTGAAAATCAGCTTTCCACTGATATAACAAAATACCTGAGAAAATCCACTTACTGCAGGAAATTTTTATTCTGGCTTATGTTTTCTGAGGGCTCAGTCTATTTTGGTAGGCTCCACTGTTTGGGGCCTGTGGCAAGGTAGGACATCATGTTAGGGAGCATATAATAGAGCATGCTGGCCTCATAGCAACTAGGAAGCACAGCGAGAGAGGAAGGGTCATGGTTTCAATACACCCTTCAAGAGCACACCCCAGTGACCTAACTTCCTCCAACTAGGTCCCACATCAGGCTGGCCTCAAACTCACAGAGATCCACCTGACTCTGCCTCCTGAGTGCTGGGATGGCGTGCACCACCACCGCCTGGCTAGGTCCCACTTTTAAAGGTTCCTCCACCTCCTAACTTCCCAATACCACAGCCTGGCAGTCATGCATTTAGCACATGGGCTTTTGGAGAACACTTCAAATCTATTTTGGAGAACATTTAAAAACTGTAACAGTATGCGAACACTGCAGCCCCAAGAAATGCTCATTGGAGGTTTCCTGTCATCTTTTGCTCCTGAAGAGGAAAGTTGAGAAGGGATGTGGTGATTCTGAAACATTTAGAAGCACACCTGCCCACCAATACAACTGAACATTGATTTGCAAATACAAGCCACTAGATGAGAAAGGAAAAGTCCCAAGATAATTAATTCCAGCCGGGCAGTGGTGGTACACAGCTTTAGGATTAGCACTTGGGAGGCAGAGGCAGGAGGATCTCTGTGAGTTTGAGGCCAGCCACATCTACAAAATGAGTTCCAGGACAGCCAGGGCTGTTTGTTAAACAGAGAAACCCTGTCTTGAGGAAGAAAAAAAAAAAAGAGAGAGATAATTAATTCCTTCAGGGCTGCAGGGCTGAGGATGTAGCTCAGTTGGTAGAAAACTTGCATAATATGCACAAAGCCCTGAATAAATGGGGCACAGTGGTACATGCCTGGACTCCCAGTTCTTAGAAGGTGAAGGCAGGAGGATCAGAAGTTCATGGTCATCAGCTACATAGTGAGCTCGAGGCCAATGTGGGTTATATGAAAACCCATCTCAAGAAGAAAATATTAAGTATAAAATCAACACACAAAATTACAAGAACTATACATAAAATACTGTGGAAACTGAGAACATATTTTCATCAATAATGAAACCCATATATGTCCAGGAACAAATTTAATAAAAGTTCTGTAATATGGTAAAACCTTAAAACCCTTGCTGATGGACAAACACCACCAAGCAAATAAAACAACCACTTCAGGAAATTGAAAGATGTTATTATAGAAATGACCAAAAAAAAATACCCCAAATTTCCCAAATATTCACTTCCTACTTACTTGACTACTCAGTGACATTCTATTAACCACATCTTTTCCCTCCCGTAATTCGGATGCACTAACACCAGGTCATGCTCATCCTGGGGGGAGGCTGCCCTGCTCCAGATGGCTCATTCCCAGTGAAGGCAAATCTGCTGTGGCTGTCAATTCACTTTTCATGTGTAAACCAACCAATCCCAGGCCTGGAAGCCCAGACTCCCTTTGCGGCCCACCTTATCTGCTCTCCATTCTAGATCCTCCTGCCCTAATTACATCAAGGACACTTGGAGACAATTAGGGGCAGCCCCACACTACCCAAGACCTGTCTTGGAACAAGTTTACCCAGCTTTGCCTTTTCCTTTCTGTAAAACACTTTAACTCGGTCGTGTTTTCTCTGCTTGAGGTCCACATGAATGTTGTCTCATGTATCTCTGTGAGATGTGGTATAACTCCTTCTCTTTTTTGGGGTGGGGAGGGGCTGTTCAAGACAGGGTTTCTCTGTGTAACAGTCCTAGCTATCTTGGAACTTGCTCTGTAGACCAGGCCGGCCTCAAACTCACAGAGATCCGCCTGCCTCTGCCTCCCGAGTGCTGGGATTAAAGGCGTGCGCCACCACCGCCCAGCCAGCTCCTACTCTTAAATATAAAGCAGTTTTCAATGGCATTTGTCTCCTAATATGTTGGCCTTCTTAATGAATTTTAAGTAATTTTTATGGAATTAATTTGTTTCCATTAATACACTGTTTATAAAAACATGGTGGGGCAGAGAGAGGCTGGAGAGATGGCTTGGTGGTTAAAAGCACCTGCTGTTCTTCCAGAGGACCCGAGTTCAGTTCCTGGCATCCATTGTGCCTCACAACTACCTGTAACTCTAGCTTCAAGGGATCTAACATCCTATAGCCTCCATGGGTACCTGCATACACATGGTACCACCCACGCAACACACACACTAATAAAAATAAATTTTAAGGCTGGGCAGTGTGGTGCACACCTTTAATCCCAGCACTCGGGAGGCAGAGGCAGGCAGATCTCTGTGAGTTCAAAGCCAGTCTGGTCTACAGAATGAGTTCCAGGATAGGCTCCAAAAGCTACACAGAGAAACCTTGTCTCAAAAAGCCTAAATAAATAAATAAATAAATAAATGGATAAATAAGTGAATAAATCTTTTTTTTTTTTTTTTTCGGTTTTCCAAGACAGGGTTTCTCTGTGTAGCTTTGTGCCTTTCCTGGATCTCCCTCTGTAGACCAGGCCGGCCTCGAACTCACAAAGATCTGCCTGCCTCTGCCTCCCGAGTGCTGGGATTAAAGGTGTGTGCCACCGCCGCCTGGCTGTAAATAAATCTTAAAAGCATACATACATTAAGGGCCTGGGGGTATTGTTTAGTAGTAGAAGTGTTGGCTTAGCATGTGCAAAGTTCTGCTTTTAATCCTTGACACACACATCAGCTCAAAACCAAAATCAAAATAATCTTACTTTAATGAAAATACTAGATTTGAGGTTTTGCTACTACATTAATATGCTCATTATTCATAACTGTGTTAAAATACCTGAGGGAGGTGTACTTATGGGGAAGAACTATTTTGGCTCACGGATTCAGAGGTTCCAATCCAAGATGAGCTGAACATCATGGCAGAGAGCATGCAGTAGAGCAAAGCAGCTCTCCTTGTGGCAGACAGGAAGCAGAAAGTGCCAAAAAATGAACAGAGGACACAATATGGCTCTCCTAGGCACACCCTTAGTCACCTACTCCCTCCACCTAGGCCCCACCTACTTTTTACCACCTTCCAGCAAGAGCACATATTCTGAATCCATCAGTGGATTAATCCCTCGATTAGGTCAAACCCCTCAGTTTCAATCACTTCCCCAAAGCCCATTAGCGGGCAACTGAGGCCCAGCTGGATGAACTTGTGGAGGACACTCCTATTCAAACCATACTGTTCCATCCTAGCCCCCAAATCCTCATCTCCATCGCAGAATGTAAACTGTATTTAGTACAGTCATTCTCAACCTTCCCAATGCTGCAACTCTTAACAGTTCCTCAAGTTGTGGTGACCCCCAAACACAAAATTATTACATTGCTACTTCATAACTATAATATTATTATGAACTGTAACATAAGTATCTGATATACAGAATATCTTATATGCAACCCCCGTGAAAGGGCTGTTTGACCCCAAAGGGGTTGCGACCCACCTGTTGAGAACTATTGATGAAATACATCTTAACAGTCCTAATATAGTCTTAACAGTTCTGGTACTGCTGAGAAGTCCAAGTCTGAGACTCAAGGTAAGCTGTGAACCCCCATAAAATCAAAAGGCCCCATACTTCCAACATGTAGGCCCAGAGTAAGCATTCCCATTCTGAAAGAGAGCAACGGGGTGTGGAAAGGAAGAATGGGATTCCGGCAAGCCAAACGCAGCAGAGAAAACATTAAATCCTGTAGCTCGGTGGCTGGCATCTGGGTGCATGGTGTGAGGTGCACTGGGAGGGCTTAGGTAGTCCCACAGCGATGGCCTTGCTGTTCGCAGTCCACCATGCCTCTCTCAGGCTGGTGTGTGCTCACAGCCTGTACCTCCACTTGGCAGATGGTTCTGGGGTCTCCACTGTATCTTTGGCTTCCCCCTCCCAGCTTCACACAAAACCCTCTCTGGGACTGCCTGCAGGGACTGCAGCTTCCTTCCAGGCTTCAAGTCTAGGTGGGCACACTTGGACTCTGCTTGTCTGCAAAGCCAGCATCTTATGGAGCACCTTATGGACAATGTCAAGGCCTGCTTATAGCCACAAACCCCTTGGATCAAGGAAGATGTAGAGATGGGTAGAATCTCATTCCTAAAATCGAGACTCGCCCCTACTGCCTAGATATAAACCACTTGCCTCCCCACTCCCGTTTTGGATTTCTTCTTCTTATTATATATATAGCCTATATGCCAGTAGAGGGCACCAGATCTCATCATAGATGGTTGTGAGCCACCAAATGGTTGCTGGGAATTGAACTCAAGACCTCTGGAAGAGCAATCAGTGCTCTTAACCTCTAAGCCATGTCTCCATCCCCAACTTGCCTTATTTTTAACAGCCTCAATCTCTTCAAGAGCTACTTTTTCCTTGACCCTAACATTACATGGGCTCCTTTTCTGAGAAAACTCTGTTCTTCTAACATTTAGCTGTGATTTTTTTGTTTTGTTTTGTTTTGTTTTTTGTTTTTCAAGACAGGGTTTCTCTGTGTAGCTTTGCGCCTTTCCTGGATCTCGCTTTGTAGACCAGGCTGGCCTCAAACTCACAGATATCTGCCTGCCTCTGCCTCCCGAGTGCTGGGATTAAAGGCGTGCGCCACCACCGCCTGGTACAGACTTATAAAAATGGATTAATTTAAGCCGTAAGAACAGTTAGCAAGAAGCCTGCCATGGCCATACAGTTTGTAACCAATGTAAGTCTGTGTTTACTTGGTCGGGTCTGAGCGGCTGTGGGACTGGCAGGTGAGAGAGATTTGCCCTGACTGTGGGCCAGGCAGGAAAACTCTAGCTACAAATCTTAGCTATGATTTTTTACTCTCAAGTCTTATTGTAAACTTGGCAAAAGGGCTCCAGCAATAATTACAGAACAGCCCCAATGCTGGGCTGCCTTGAAATTTCCTGTCAAATTAGTTCATTAAAAAAAAAAATCAGCCTCAAAATCTAGAGCATGGAACATTTTTTTAACTAGAATTTCACAAGTGGCCTCTACTTTAATTCCCAAAAAGTCCTCATGAATACTTTTTACTCTTCATATTTTTACTAAAATTCTAGCTCCTGATCTCTTACCAGAACCCTGTTTTAGCTTTTTAAACCTTCTGGACTGCTTCTCCACATTTAATATTCAAACCAATTTAAAAAAAAAAAAAAAAAAAAGCTTAAACACCACATGGTCAGGTGGTCCCAGCAAGGCCCTCACTTCTCAATGTTCAGTTCATGGTTTCAGCCCATGGTTGGTTGTGGCCACACTTTTAGGACATTGTAGGACAGAAGCGTCATGGTTGGAGGGCCTGGTGGGGAAGCAGCTCACTGCATGGTAATCGGAGCACAGAGAATACACCCACGCCAACAGGCTTCCTTCTTCTTAAAAAAAACTGCAAAGGAATTTTAAAGTTACATTCATTTGTGTGTACACGCACATAAGCATGCATGCTACAGTGCATGTGTGTGGCCAGAGGGAAACTTGTAGGAGTTGGTTATCTCCTTCTACAGTGTGGGTTCCAGGGACCAAACTCAGGTCGTCGGGTGTGGTAAAGTGCCTGTCAGCTGAGCCGTTGCTCTTTATCCAGTCTAGGCTCCCAGCCTACTGGATGGTGCTGTCCATACTCATGGTGGGTTTTGTTCTCAGAAAAAGTCTCACACAACCAAGATGGTTTTTTAACTTAACGTTTACTCATCTTCTACTAAACATCTTAGTCATTCCTTAATCCAATTAAGTTGACAAGATTCATTGGTTAATATGTAAAAATAACAGAGTATAAATAATCATAAAAACTGTGAGAGTAACACAGGGTGGTAGGGTAAGGGACAGGAGGAGGAGCTGATGGAGTGTGGAGGCAGGTGGTACAGTGGGCTATTAATTTGTTTGTCTTTCGAGACAGGGTTTCTCTGTGTAGCTTTGCACCTTTCCTGGAACTCACTCTGTAGCCCAGGTAGGCCTTGAACTCACAGAGATCCGCCTGCCTCTGCCTCCAGTGCTGGGATTAAAGGTGTGCGCCACCACCGCCTGGCCAAGCAATTAATTTTTTATCAGTGTTGCAGGTATTAAATTCAGACTACAGCCCTCAAGTGTGTAAGAAATATTGTCAGCAAAAACCTATTTTTCAATTAATTTGGGGCCTCACGTGCCCCCAACCTCTGCCCCCTAGCACTGTTGGGTTTATTTATACCCAGGCATTAGGGTGGCTTTGGGTTCATGGAAGATAGGTCATCTATGCACCTTGCACCCCTGTTTACAAGTCTGTTATGGCTTTAGTGATGTAAGACCTCAAGTCTCTTCCTTCCAGGACAGTGATACTATATTGCTGTTTGCCAGGTGTGAGCAGGGCTAGTCACCATGGAACTGACTAAACGCAAGCGTGAGGATGCAGGTCTAGAAGATGATGAGGTAACTTGGGTTTCACGGGGAGTGGGGGGGGATGGGGGGTGGGAGTTTTATTTAGCATGGACACTGTATGTTCCAGAGATGCAGAGTGGAGCAGGAGCACTAGCGAGGAGAAGGCTTTGCAGAAGTACTGTGGGGTAAGAATGGGTGTCGGCACACCAAGCATTGCAGCAAGAATAGCAGGGGCAAAGCTGGGGTGAGACCACACCTGGCTTCCTGACTCCCCTGAGGTGAGTGGGGAGGCTGCCTTCAGGAACATCCAGGGACCGAGAGAACAAGACTCAGGAGGAAAACTACATGACTGGAGATGACCACACCACAGAGCTGGCTCCAAAGACCATAGGCCAGAAAGGAAAGGAATGCTGTCTCTTGCCACTTGTAAGCAGTCCCTTCATCCCCTGAAACTGGAGATAGTAGATTTCTAGGTGTACCTTTCTTTGCTCCCTAACTGGAGGGTTAGCACACCGTCTGAATTTGCTGTGGATTTGTTGACCAGCTATCCCTTTTCCTGGAAAGAAAGGCCTTGAAGAGGAGGGAAAATGGAGGATTGTCCAGTGGAAACCTCAAGTAGAGAAGGCTGTGCCTGGGAGAGCTGAATCCATGGCAGTCTTTCTTCGCTACTTCTACAGGTGGAACATGGGAGGCCACCGTTGCTTTCTTCCACATACCTTAGCAGCAGCAAATAACAACCAGGTAACAGCAGGTGATTCAACCTTCACCAGCAGCTCCACTCCCCAGTCAGGGCAAGGTTCTCAGGCTTTCTGCCAAATCCTCAACTGGAATTTAACTGGTTTCCAGCCTTCTGGATACATTCATATGATGTTCTATTGTAGTCTAGGTTTGCATTTATTTCAGGTACTTCTTCATGGTAATGCAGTATTTCCCAACTGTTTCTCTTAAAAATTACCCAGCACTTGGAAGGTAGTGGCAAAAGGATTATGAATTTGAAATCAGCCTGGGATTAGCTCAGGCTAACTTCAAATTTAAGATTCTCCTGTCCTGTCTTTCTGAGTCTTGGGATTACAGGCACACATGACTAGAGAGAATTTCTCAGTATTTCATCCTTCTAAGAAGTAACTCCTATGGATAAGACTAACTGCAAGGTTGTTGAACAAAATAAAGCAGGAGTGGCTGATCAGTTAAAGTGCCCTTGGATTAATCTGGTCTTAATATATCTGGACTGACCTCTGCTGGCCAGTCCATTAATCAGCCAACATTTTTTTCCCTTCTACTTGAGATAACATGGTCAGAAAGGGGGCATTTACCCCTAATTATATGGATTTATATGGTTCAACTTAAAAATACTAAGACCTCCACATCACCTTGTGTCAAAATGTTGCACTACATTTGGCTGTCAGGCAGGCATACATGGGCAGAGGAGATTAATGAAGTTATGTGGGCTACCCGGGCCACACGCTCTTCTGTGTGTTTTCTCCTATGCAGCTCAGGCTCTCTACATTTAACATAAGCAGGCTTGGATCAGGGGCCTGTCGGAAGTCATACAATGCTCACTGCAAACATCACCTAGGTTCTATCTGAAGCTAGAAATTACCCACTCTGAGGGGGTCTCTTATGCTCCAACTTAGATCTGGTATAAGGTATATGCTGAATTTCGATATAAATTCTGATCCATGAAAATTTGCAAAAATAACACATATTTCTGACTCTAATATTTTAATTCTATTTATTCACTCATTTTTTTTATTTGATGTGAGTACCTGCTTTTATTTATTAGTACAACGTGCATGCCTGGTTTCTGAGAGACCAGAAAAGGGTACTGGCTCCCCTTGAACTGGAGTTGTAGGCAGTTGTGAGCCCCCACATGGGTGCTGGGAACTGAACCTAGGACCTCTACAAGAGCAGCAAGTGCTGAGCCATCTCCCCAGCCCTCGTTTCTAGTATTTTAAAATACAGTTTTGATTTACCTTTAGCTGGGGAGAGAGCTCAATGGTAGACTGTTTGCTTAGTATATATTCCCAGCAACTGCAAAAACACTTTTAACATTTTCTAAGAGACAAAAATTACATAAAAATACTTCTATCACTAAGTTGTATTAAAACTGTGAAACATAGTTGGGCAGTGGTGGTACACACCTTTAATTCCAGCACTTGGGAGGCAGAGGCTAGTGGATCTCTGAGTTCGAGGCCAGCCTAGTCTATAGAGCAAGTTCCAGGACACTGGCTGTCTCAAAAAAAAAACCCAAAACACACCCCCAAAAAAAACCTGAAAAATAAAAAACAAAGTAACAACAAAAACCCCTGTGAAACGTATGTTAAAATCTTGAAATTCCAAGCTATATTGCTTGTCTTTCCCCCATATTTATATAAGCACAAGTTTGGGCGCACTGACTTATTTGGCCCTGCTGTATGGTCTGACTCCTTCCCGCTGTTTTTAAAACACAACAGTTGGGTCTCTCCTACATTTATCTAGGTTCTTGAGCTCAAACACTGGTCATCAGGCTTGCAAGACAAGTGGTTTTACGATCTGAACATTTGCCCCGAATATCATGGATAATTCTGTTGGTCTCCGTGCAGTATGAACACAGGTAGCTAATCTGCAATGGTTACTTTGGAAGTGGTATGACTTCTCTGGATCAGTAAGTTCTTCCCAGGGAAAACATTCAACTCATGAACTACAGGACAAGTTCCACTACAACTGAGACTAGAGTTAAGTCATCAAAAGGAAAATACAAGACAGAAGGAGTCTACACACTCCAACTTTACTGAAACTGTATCTATAGTACTTCATTGTTGGAGCTTTCAGTTCTTTCTCCAGAAAAGTGTTGTTGCTGCTGTTGTTTTTGGTTTGTTCGAGACAGGGAGACAGGGTTTTTCTTTCTAGCCTTAGTTGTCCTGGAAATCACTCTGTAGACTGGTGCACGAATCCTAAATGGTCTTAGGATAAAAACCTGGAGCCAGATATCAGGGTGAAAGCTGAAAGCTCAGAGAAGCAGAGCAGCCACAGCCACCACCTCTTACCTCACCGACTCCTCAGCCTGAAAGATGAATTACTGTCTCCTCCCGCCTT
Source organism: Peromyscus eremicus (assembly GCF_949786415.1). Classification (NCBI taxonomy): domain Eukaryota; kingdom Metazoa; phylum Chordata; class Mammalia; order Rodentia; family Cricetidae; genus Peromyscus; species Peromyscus eremicus. The sequence continues at coordinate 89,945,951 of NC_081425.1, read as the reverse complement.
GTATTCCTTTCTCTGCCCAGCCATATCACTTCCTGTTTCATCCTTCCTAGTGCTGGGATTAAAAGTGTGTGCCATCAATGCCTGGTTCTGTTTCTTTTTTAGACTGGATTAATCTTTTGTAGCCCAGTGTGGCCTTGAACTCACAGAAATCTAGATGGATGCATCTCTGTCTCTGCCGCCTGAGTGCTAGGATTAAAGGTGTGTGCCACCACTGCCTGCTTACAAAAAAGAAAAAAAAAGTGCAGTTAGACACTTAGAATGCTATTATGTGGGTATTTATGTGCTAGAATACTGTTAGTCAATCTCCATTCCTTGAACAAAATACCTGAGAAAATCAATTTAAAAGGAAGAAATACTTATTTTGGTTCATAGTTTCTTAAGCTTTATTTTGTTTTTAATTACATGTATATGTATGTCTGTGTGTGGGTGTGTGCATATGAGTGTAGGTGCCCATGGAACTGGAGGGAGTCCCTGGTTGTGAGCCACCCAGTGTGGCTGAGAACCAAACTCATGTCTTCTGCGAGAGTAGTTTGTACTCTTCAATGCTGAACCGTCTCTCCAGCTCCTGGCTCAGCTGTGAAGGTTTCTGTCTATGGTCACCTGGAGTCCATCATGACAGGGAACTAATGAGAGGACTTGCTCACCTCAAGGTATTTGGGAAGTGGGGGGGAGGATTGGGAGGGTGGCACGCACGCCAGGGTCCTGATCCTCAGTGACCTCTTCTCATTAGGCCATTTCCTAGAGACTCCACCACCTTCCAGCAGTGCCAAGAGCTGGTGAACAAGCCTTCAGCATGTAAACCTTTGGGATCATTGAAGATCCAAAATCATAACAAACAACAGCACCCTTTCTGCTTTTAGACACTTTCTTTACTATAAACATAATTTAAAATGTATTTTAAAATACAATTTTATCTGTATGTTAATTTTGCTAGGAAAAGTAAATTCTACCTTGCTGGAAAGAGAAAATTCCCCCAAACCATCAACTAGTTTATTCACATATTCGAACGGGTGAGCCAGTGAAAATCCTAGAGGAAAAAAAAAAGACAACATTAAGTCAGAATAAATAATTGTATTAGACTCACTGTCATTGCTTTAAAATCTAGAAGAACTATAAAATGGTGGCAAAATAAGGTTCGTGTTTGGTCTAGTCAAAAGGAGCTAAAAAGTAATTTGTGGAACGAACCAGCTGTCTTATGTCTTATATAAAACAGCCTAAGAAACTTATTTTTTTTTCTAAGTCTTCTACTAACAGTGATCAGGACACAGAAAATCAGAGTTGGAAAGAAACAGAAATATACTCAGCAGAGAAGAGATGAGACCATGATCTCAGGTCTGAGAAGCACAAACAGGAAGAACTATGGAGCTTTTTTCAGGACTAACAGTGTGCTCTCCACTTGGCCAAGACACAGGTTACCATAGAGCAGTGGTTCTCAACCTGTGGGTCGCAGCCCCTTTGGCAAACCTCTACCTCCAAAAATATTTATACTACAATACATAACGGTAGTAAAATTACAGTTATGAAGTAACAATGAGATAATTCTATGGTTGAGTGGTCACCACAACATGAAGAACTGTATTGAAGGGTCTCAGCATTAGGAAGGCTGAGAACCACTGCCGTAGAGATATTCCCGCACAAAGCGGGAGCAGCCAGCCTGCACTGTGAATCAATGGCAAACGGTGGCAGACAAACGTTCAATAAGGGAGAAAAGCTTGGAAATAAAAATTTATCAGAGTTCCACCTAAACGAAGGTTAAAAATGTTAAGGTGTTTAATATAGAAATAATCCTACAGAATTACCAATGGGGGTGATAATTTATACTTCTCCAGAAATACCCAAATGATGTTCCGGAGAAAACTGTAGAACAGATTTGAAGCAGATCCTCAAAAGGATTAGAAAGATCCCTGCCAATGCCACCTGCCTGCTCCCCCACATAGCCTACGTGTGTTCATCTGCCTAAGCAGCAGGCTCTGTCCTCAGTACCCTTTCTCTTGGCTCTACGGTAAATTCTGAAGTCTCTGATGTCTACTTCTACACAAACAGAATTTCAGCAGAATTCTACATATCTTACAGTTTCCAAATTAGTGGCTGTGTGTTTTATTGATTGCTAAGGTATCTGCCCATTTGCTCAAAGAAGAAAGTTTGACAGCAGATCTGTGTCTAGGAACCAAGAGAGAGGTCCGAGCTACTGCGTCACCATGCATTGGAGGTCACATAACAGTCGAAGGCAAACACAGATCCATGGACTGCAGTCTCATCTACAGTGTGCTCGCTGCGTTTTCTTATCCTTCAGTCCCTCTGCTTGGCCTGCTCCCTCTTGGCACAGGCCCCTGTCTTCCCGTCTCCTCTTTGCTAACTCACTCTGATCTCAGTTTAAGCACGACTTCCAATGAGCATTGCCTATAACGCTGATGACATATTTCTTCACTTGGACTTGTTCAGAACTTTCCAGTCACTTCCTTGCTCTGTCACATGAGCTGGGAGGCACCCTACTGTCTGTCCACTTCTACTGAACTGCAAGCTCTGTGGTGAGGACTGAGCCTGGTTTTGCTCACTTGTTACTCTAACAAGCACACATAACAATATCTCAACAAACACTTGTTGACCAAGCAGACGAAACTGCCAAACTCAGAAACGAACTTAGAAGGAACTCTGGTCCCAGAGGGTATGCCTTTCAGGAAGGAGTCAGGAGAGAACATGTATTTCTTGTTTTCTGCTCAGTAATTGAACTGACCTGGGCCTTCCGTGTGCTCTGTGGTTCAATCATGATGTTGATGAGACAAGGTTTACTTGTGTCTTCCAGTGTCTGCTTCAGAGAGTTCTGGAGCTCTTCTGGTGTTTGTACAAAATATCCTCTGCCTCCAAATGCAGTCATGACCTGCTCATAATGCGAGTTTGGCAAGAGACACATTGGAGGGACACTGGAAAGCAATTGTAAGTCAACAAAATTTATATCTTTCAGCTGCTGGAAAAAAGTAATTTCCCCAAATTATCTTCAAAAAATGTAAGCTGACCCACAGGGCATACTTTTTTTCCAGAACAGCTCTATGTAACAGCAATATGTAAAACAAATGTAATTTCTCTGTCCTTCCTTTATTCCATCTCAGTATTTTCATGCCCCCTTGAGACAGGATCTATAAAACCCTGACTGGCCTGGAACTTGCTGTGTAGACCAGGCTGATCTTTAATCCCAATACTCATGAGGCAGCGATGGGAAGATCTCTGAGAGTTCAAGGCGTGTGCCACCATGCCTGGATTTGTTGGTTTTTTTTGGGAGGGGTTTTGTTTGTTTGTTTGTTTTTTCCACTGATGGATTGTTTTGTTTTGTTTTGTTTTTTTCCGAGAAAGGATTTCTCTTTGTAGTTTTGGTGCCTGTCCTGGATCTCGCTCTGTAGATCCAGGCTGGACTTGAACTCACGGAGATCCGCCTGGCTCTGACTCCCAAGTGCTGGGACTAAAGGCGTGCACCACCACAACCCAGCTGGATTTTTTTTTTTAACCTAGTTCTTTTTCCTCTTTAGAGCAAAAAAAATAAAAATAAAAATTTAAAAAAAAACCAACAAACAAATAAAAACAAAAACCAATCAGTTGCGCATTGGATCCAAGCCTAAAGACACTATCCAACTATCCAACTTTTTCAAACTATCCTTTGAAAGCACTTTAAACAGTCACTTGCATTTGAATTGTTGGATGTGGACTATACCCTTCAACCTGACAGTCTCCAACTTTGAAGTTATCATCTTTGGTTCTTGATACTGAATTTTCAGTGGCTCAACGTGATTTTGGTAAATACATGCATTTCTCAAAGTCCCCTGGCTGCAGGCTGTGATGTTTGTGGTCACTTAAGTCATCAGGGTGCTAACTGGCAATGTTAAAGAGCAGTCTGGCCCATGTCACTTGCTGTTCACCACACAGAACCAGCAGAGGGCATGGTATGGAGGCAGCACCCTCAGAGCTGAGATGTCAGTACATGAAATTGCATCTTTCTCTTTATTTTTGCTTGAGACAGGATCTTGCTATGTAGACTGGCCTGGAACTCAGTATGCAGCTCAGGCTGGTAACCTCAACTCTGAATCCTCTTGCCTCACTCAGTCTTCTGAGTGCTCGAATTACAATTTTCCCCATATTTTCAACTGAGTCTTTTTTTGTGTATGATGGAGTCTTGATACGTCTTGGACTCATCAACTCAAGTGATCCTCCTGTTCCAGCCTCTAGATAGAATAGGTGGACTATAAGTGTGTGTTGCTACACCTGCTCCCTATATTTTTTATTATTTATATAGTAATGTCTAATAGGACTTTCTATGATAGAAATGTTTTATATACAGTATGGTGGCCACATCACTACCTGTTACTATGAGTACTTGAAACGTAACTAAACCAAGAAATTGAATTTTTGTTTTGTTTTGTTTTGTTTTTTTGTTTTTGTCGGAGCTGAGGACCAAACCCAGGGCCTTGCGCTTGCTAGGCAAGTGCTCTACCACTGAGCTAAATCCCCAACCCGAAATTGAATTTTTTAAAGGCTTAATTAATTATTTTTGAGACAGTGTTTCTCTGTGTAGCCCTGGATGTCTCAGAACTCACTTTGTTGAAACGGCTGGCCTTACCTCAAACTCAGAGATCTGCCTGCCTCTGATTCTTGAGTGCTGGGCTTAAAGGTGTGTGCCACCATGCCTGGCAACAAAAGATTTATTTTTATTTTATATGTATGGGTGTGTTTGCTGGCATGTATGTCTATGTACCACATGTGTGCAGTACCCAAGGAAGCCAGAAGTGGGCATCAGATCATCATCAACTGTCAAATTCTCAGCTGAAGATGAAAGGGTACTGATTTTTTTTTTTTAAATGAGACAGGGTTTTATGTAACTCAAGCTGGCCTAGACTTGCTACGCAGCCAAGGATGACCTTGAACTGCTGATCTTCTTGTGTCTATCTTCTGATTGATAGGTGTGCTCCAGCATACCCAATTGTTATAAAATGCTGAGAGGATCAAACTTAGGGCTTTGTGCATAAGAAGCAAGTATTCCACCAACTGAACCATATCCTCAGCCTAGAAACTGAACTTTTCCCTTTATTTATTTCTAACTAACTTAAGTAGTAACATGTGATCAGGAGCTACTTCACCAGACAGCACAGTCTACATTATCAACTAGAGTGAAACCAAAAGGTATGGCATGGTGGTTTGAATGATAAATGGCCCCAGAGGCTCCTATGTTTGAATACTTGATCTCCAGCTGGTGGAATTGTTTGGGAAGGATTATGAGGTGTGGCCTTATTGGAGGAGGTGTGTCACTGTGGGCAGGCTTTGAGGTTTCAAAAGACTGTGCCATTCCCAGCGTGTTCTCTGTCTCCTGCTGGTGGATCAAGATGTGAGCTCTCAGCTGCTGCTCCAAGGCCATGCCTTCACTCCCCCATCATAAACTCTAACCCTCTAGGACTGTAAGCCCAATTAAACTTTTTTTTTAATATAAATTTCCTGGGTTATAGTGTTTTATCATAGCAATTGAAAAGTAACTAATACAAATGGTTATGGAAAAACAACAGTGAAGCAATATATAAATGAAATTACTAGTACTCCTCTCTCTGGATGTCTCTTAAATTTTTGTCAATGCCCATGGCAGTTCTCACAGTCTTAGTTTGACTCTGCCATCAGATGATGAAGGTTTAGCTTTGTGGTAAAAGAAAGGAAGATCTTTAAATCACAAATAATATGCCAGCTCCTGGGATGGCTAACCTTTGGCTTGACTACATCAGGAATCAACTCAAACCCAAGCATCTAGGCATGCCTGTGAGGGATTTTTCTTGACTGGATCAATTGAGTTTAGAAGACCCACACTAAGTCTAGGCCACACCTTCTGATGGCTTTCCACATGAAAGGACATGGAGGAAGGAAGCTTGCTTTTTGTCTGCCTGCCCTCACTCTTGCTGGCAAGTTCATCTACTCTGCTGCTGAGGCATTCCTCCACTGGTATTAGAGACTACTTTTTCAGGATTCCAATGAATACTAAAGATGAGCTGAGACATCCAGCCTCACAGATTGAACAACTATTGGATTCTTGGCCTTTCTGTTGGAAAATAGCCATGATTGGGAGGCCAGACCACAGCCTGTAAACCACTCCAATAAATTCCCTTTTAATCTATGCAGATTCACATCTACATTCATGAGTTCTGTTTCTTGAGAGAACTCTGACTAACCAGCATAAACAGACCTCCCTGATGTAAATAATAGCACTGCTATTACCCTAGTACAGACATCACAAATCTTGATCTGAGGCCTCAGTGGTTCCCTGTAAACAATTATGGATAGTTGTATAAAAAGGAACCATGAAGAAGTGGCTTCTACCCTTTAAAGGGGCTGACAAACTAACCAAGTTCATAGCACATATGCACATTCCAATACAGCAAACTTTTAAAAGACAGACTAAATACTTGACATACTGTAACTAAACATTGTTGTGAGTTACTCACGATGTAGCAGCTTCTTGAAATTTTAACATTTTTTCCCAAGTGTCGGCATCAAAACCTTGGTAGATTCCATTATTGTTTACTATCAAGAGGATGATTGGCAAGTTGTACCTAAAAGTGAAAGTAAACTATAAAGAGATCAATCTTTTAAAGCAATTTCTTTTCTTAAAACTAAAAACTTTTTACTTAAAAGTAGATGTTTTCTATAAGATTTTTCAATATTAAGAGGGAAATCAAGCATTTACTATCCTAATAAAAATATCAAAGCAAGCCGGGCGGTGGTGGCGCATGCCTTGAATCCCAGCACTCGGGAGGCAGAGCCAGGTGGATCTCTGTGAGTTCGAGGCCAGCCTGGGCTACCAAGTGAGTTCCAGGAAAGGCGCAATGCTACACAGAGAAACCCTGTCTCGAAAACCAAAAAAAAAAAAAAAAAAAAAATCAAAGCATTGATAGAAACATTGTCACTGTAGGATGTATTCAAGACTAGGGGCTGGCAGTCTGTTTAGCTATGGACTAAATCACTAAACTTTTCCACCTTCCCCATTCTCTACCCTCCTAGGCCTATTACTACATGGTTCCTAGGAACACTGTCTGAAAAGTCCCAATCTATTGCTGAACGCCTCAATGACAACCAGCTCATGCCAGATACTGTGAAAGACACACAGGCAACTAATAAATATCCAATCTGCATTTCTGATCAAAAACAGTATGGCACCATCTGTACAGAAAACAAGCATCCAAATGTTGTCTCAAACAGTATAGCAAAGATGAAAAACCAAAAAGCCTGAAAAAGAATGTGGGTTTTCTTTTATATATTTTTTTTCTGAGGGCTTGTGGTAATGACACAGCTAAGTAACATGAACATAGCAACTATCTGTTCTCCAAGCTAAAAGGGAACTAACCGTCATCCTCTAAAAGGCTAAATTCTCTAAATACATCTTTTTGGCATATGTCAATTGATTATCAATATAGACCTCTAATAGACCACACTTTCCCCTAACACACAGGTTCATGTAGCCCAGGTTGACTTTGAACTTGCTATGCAGCTGAGGATAACCTTGAACTCCAGATCCTTCTCCTCCACTGCCATCTCTAATCCCAAGTGCTGGGATTACAGGAGTGCATTGCCAATCCTGGTTTGATCTTGATAGTTTTATATACCAAAGCTTTGAAAGTCCCAGAATATGTTTCACAAAAACCCTACTAAGAGCCCTAAGTAGAACAGTTTTATTCTAGTTTAAATACAGCTGGGTAGGTCGGGGGAGTCCTCATGCTGATATAGTAGGAGTTTCTACCTGAAAGTTTATGACTAGGAGCCTCAAAACACAATGCTGTGCCAAGATTCCTGTTTGTGAAGCAAGTGAGTATTGTAAGTTTTCATATTTATGAGAATGAAAGGCTATGATTTATGGCTCTGTTTTACCTGCAGATGGTTTCCACTTCCATGCCAGAAAATCCAAAGGCACTGTCTCCTTCCACACAGATGACCCGCTGCCCAGGACTTCTATCTTTAGCCACTACAGCAGCTGCAATAGCAAATCCCAGACCGACTCCCATTGTTCCAAAGGTACCAGCATCGAGCCTGTTAAGGAACAAAGCTAAATTCAAACTCTCTTGCACATGTCATGCAGGGTGGAGCTGGCATAAACCTTTCAATCTATATGTATGTGGTTTATGGAAAAAAATTAAGAAATAGACATTTTTCTTTAATATCAAATTTTTGGAATATAAGGAAATAATTTGTTAAGGATAAGCAGCATAAGAAGAAAAAGCCACTCATGATTGCTTGGATGAATGTAAATATACTCTTAGAACACAGAGTCTACAAATTATCACATTATACCAAGAACTATGAAGCATAAAAGCTATAAAACTATAAAATCTCACTTAAGAATACACTTGAGATAGGCGGTGGTGGCACACGCCTTTAATCCTAGCACTCAGGAGGCAGAGGCAGGTGAATTTCTCTGAGTTCGAGGCCAGCTTGATCTACAGAGTGAATTCCAAGACAGCCAGGGCTACACAGAGAAACCCTGTCTCAAAAAAACAAAACAAAACAAAACAAAAAGAGAATATACTTATGTGGGACGGAGAGGTGGCTCAGAGATTAGGAGCACTTGTTGCTCTTGCAGAAGACCTGAGTTCGATTCCTAGTACCACATGGAGGCTTATAACTGCCTGTAACTCCCATTCCAGGGGATCCAAAAGCCCTCTTCTAGCCTCGGGGGCACCAGGCAGGCACATACATATATGTAGGCAAAACACTCACACACATAAAATAAGCTAAGTAAATCTAAAGAAAATTTAAAAATACACTTATGAAATATGTTCTTATACAATAGACACGTACAATTCTCAAATATTTTTCTTAATCTGCATTAATGTGGCTTCAAATTAAACACACTGTCGTTTCTTTCTTGGAGTCTTACCTGTGACGAGGAAGGTAGTTCTGGAGCACAGTACGGCCAATGTCCATAGTATTTGCTCCCTCACTCACTATAAAACAGTCTCTGGGTAGCTGTTCTTGAACATGGTAGAATACTGTGTAATAATTCATAGGGAGGGATTTTTTGGAAGCTAATTCCTAAAAATAGAAGTATACACTAAATTATATTGAAACAATAAAAATAACCAGTGTCAATCAGCTATTACAAAGTTATTTTGGAACAGTTCAATACCACCAATAAGCTACAAGATTCTCAAATGGCTGTACAATGGCTACTGTTGAACTGTGAACAATACAGGGCCATGCTAAGAACAATGTGCCCTACAGTCCCAGTTTGGGACACAATGAATAAGCTGGGAGATCTCCCATGTCCTGGTGAGTTGATGGACCTTACCATATTAAACACCTGGAGAAGTCTTATAGTAAAGATCTCTGAGCAACATTGGGTTAAACAGAACAATTGTGCCTGTGCACTCTTAGAAAAACACTGTCTTAGCTATTTTTCAGAACAGTTTTATCTGAAGTATGGTCCTAAATTTAAAACTAAAATGTTAGGATTACAGAAGATGATCTGAAAATCTGGTTCTTCTCTCATACAGTGTAGAGTACTATGTTGCATCTGCTATTTAAAAAGTCCCCAAATGACAGAGCGTAGCAAGGTAGATGTCTTCATACAGCCTCATGTCCCCTAGTGCTAAGAGGAACCACTGGTGTTTTATCAGTAACAGTACTGTGGGTCCCAGCGCTCCCAGCCTCACCTGTGCTACCCTGCTCTACTGGAGGTTAAGTCACGATGCACGAAAAAACACCCCCCACTCCTAAAACAGACAGAGGAGCAAACGCTAAGGGGATCCTATGGAAAAGATGTTATTTACAATACCTGAGAAAACACTGAGACTGACTCTTGGCGGTAGAAACAGTCACTGATTAAGATTTCCCTGCATGGTGGAGTTAGCTACACCAATTCTGTACGATGTTTGGTTGAAATACAAACATACTCTATGATGACAGATACAGTAGGGAACAAAAGTGTCTAACTCAAATTTCAAATTTACAAATGTATCATTCTATCAGGAGGAAATCCTAGGCCGGGCTGGAGAAATGGTTCAGTGGTCATGGGCACTTGTTGCTCTTACAGAGGACACAGGTTGGGTTCCCCACACACACATGGTAGTTCACAACTATCCATAACTCCAGTTCCATCTTACCTCCAAGGGTACTAGGCACACATGGTACACAAACATACATGCTGACAAATATTCATGCTCACAAAAAATAAAATAAATAACTTAAAAAGAAACCCTAGGTGTATACTGAACACTGCACCCAGCTGAACCAAGACACCCACGAATACACAAAAAGTAAAAGAAAACCCAACATCCCATCTGTCAGTCAAAAAGGAAGTGCTATATTTACAATGACTTTGAACAGAGAACACCAACACTGCCAAAGTGACTCACTGCGGTACCAGCTAGTAAGGATTAGTGGTGATTTCAAAACTCATGACCATCTCCAAATCCTCCACCGTGAGGCAAAGCCACAAGGACAGACATGAAAGCCACAAGAGTTTCCAGCAGTGACATAAAAGATAAACGGTAGTGCATGTGGGTGGGCAGATTATACATTGATCAAACTTTCCATTTTGATGAAGGAACTATTACACTCACATGCCTTGAAGGAAAGATATCTTAAGGGCAGATAACCATAACCTAACATGTCCTAGGATTTAAGGTGACATTCTTGCATTGATCCTTTTATGCCCTAGGATTTAATTGTGATATTATGCACCAAAATCAAACTGACAACTTTCCAAGGTCAGATTGCTTTTCTTCTATCATTTCACAGCAACTCAAGAGCCATAACCCTTTGGATGCTCAATTATGCAAGGAGCTTGAGGCCTTTTTCAAGGTAAAGAACAAACATGCACATGAGCGTGCACATGTTTTTTCTTAACTATTTACAAGGCTGAAACTTTACTATCCCCCAACCCCCGGTCCCCAAAGGGTTTCTCTGTGTAGCCCTGGCTATCCTGGAATTCACTATATAGACCAGACTGACCTTGAACTCAGAGATCGGCCTGTCCCTGCCTCCTGAGTGCTGGGATTAAAGGCGTGTGCCACCATGCCTGGCTTCACTACCATTTTTTATTAGGCTCTTATCTGACTTTCCGGTTTGTGGACCTTTTGAGAGCTGTGCCCCAGCAGCACCCTTTTTGACCCCCAAGCTTACACAATACAGTGCTTCCTAGGACTGTCTATGTCTCATTATGGGAGGCCAAAGCAACTCATGGACCTGAAGGAATCCTAAGTTTCAACTGGTCCCACATTACCTTGGATACAGCTTCATTGCTCTTCATTTTTTCCCTCAGAGTCTTCCACCACTTGCTGTCTGTGGGATACCTCCATGGGGTTTTATCAAACTGTTCCAAAAGCTAAAAAACAAGCAAACAAACAAAACCTTTTCTTTCCTTTCTAAAAATAACCTTTCTTAAAGTAGGCACATGCACACCGCTCTGGCGTGCGCTCACACTGTTCACTCTTGCATCTCTCCCTGCAGTGAGCACCTGATGGCAGGTCAGTAGGTGGCAGGAGGAGATGGCACATGTAACAGGACTGCGTCTGCTCCCAATGCTATGCGCTCACAGTAACAAATGCCATACGAAATCAAGGGACAGATGTGACCACATTTTACCTCCTGCCACAATGAAATGATTGATTACATATAAATAGAAAGCCAGACAAGTCCCTGATTATAGTTTGAAGAGTAAAAATCTCTTTAATACCTAAAAATATACTGTTAGATTTTCCGACTGCATACATCAAGCTTAACTAAAGCTGTACTATAATTTTTTCAGAAAGCTGGATTCTATTTACTGAATTCTGGTTTGAATGACATTAAACTAGTGTTCTAAATGCTTAATATCCACAAATATAAACAGTGTACAATAAGCTGAATTTACCAAGTTCCAAAGACACAGTTAAAGTTAGTTTTCCATCATAAACTTATTTTAAAATTGATGTCATTAGACCTGTCACCAAGTGAATCAAGACTAACATTATCCAGAACTGCCTGTCAGTTCACAGAAACTAAAACCCCAAGAAAGCTTTACCTGTTTAGAAACAGCATTTATGTCTCCTAGCAAAGTCACAGCAGGCCTTACATTATTCCCCAATTCTTCTGCACAGATATCAATCTAAAAAAGACAAAAAACGTGAAGAACAAGCCATGTTGGTCTTTTTTGTTTTGAACAAACTTTAAAAATTATTTCTATTTTACATTTTATTTTCTGTGTATGAGTGTTTTGCCTGCACATATGTCTGTGTATCACATGTGTGCCTAGAGCCCAAAGAAGACAGAATAGAGTACTAAATATTCTAGAACAGGAGTTATATATGGTTGTGAGCTGCCATGTGAGTGCTGGGAATTGAAACTTGGTCCTCTGGAAGAGCAACCAGCTCTTAAAAACCTTTAAGGAAGGCTGTTGCAGCGTTGGGGGCACATGCCTTTAATCCCAGCACTTGGAAGGCAGAAGCAGATGGATCTCTGTTCTCTGTGAGTTCAAGACCAGCCTGGTCTACAAAGTGAGTTCCAGGACAGCCAGAACTGTTACACAGAGAAACCCTGTCTCAAAAAACCAGAAAAAGAAGGAGGAGGAGGAGGAGGAGGAGGAGGAGGAGGAGGAGGAGGAGGAGGAGGAGGAGAAGAAAAAGTGCTGTTGCAATGCCTTGGTGGGAATCCCCCAACTCCTGTAGGCTGTTCTCTGTGCTATGACATGCAAGTATGTGCACAGACACACACACACACACACACACACAAATGTAATTAATAAAAATAATAAGCAATGATGTTCTAAAAGAACTTTAAGAACAGGGCAGTGGTGGCACACACCTTTAATCCCAGCACTTGAGAGGCAGAGGCAGGCGGATCTCTGTGAGTTCAAGGCCAGCCTGGTCTACAGACTGAGTTCCAGGACAGGCTCCAAAGCTACACAGAGAAACCCTGTCTCGAAAAACCAAAACAATAAAAAAAAAAAAAAAAAAAAAAAGACAGCCAAACAGAAACAAAAACAACAAACTTTAAGAAGGGCTCTCGAGATGACTCAGAAGTTAAGACCCCTGGCTGCTCTTCTAGAGGACCTCAGCTTGATTCCCAGCACTCACATGAAGGTTCACAATCATGTGTAAATCCAGTTCCAGGGTAGTGATGCCTCAGTGGGCACCAGGAACATACACGCAGTTACAAGGAGAGGTTAGAGTACTTTCCAGACATTCCATTTAATGGCAGGTGAAAGCAGAATCACCTAGAGATTTCCAAAGGCTGACACAGTTTTGGCATCTAAAAGAAAAATTCACCTCCTCACAAAGCTGAGGGTGTCACTCCAGTTTACCTTCCTACTTAAACCTCTCTTTGTCTGTCTTTAAATATACTCCAGCTCTGAAGAAGAGGCAAATTATGCTTTTCAAATGGTTTCAAACTTGACTTTGAAAGCTTTTCTCCTTAAATTAGCACAAGATGCTTTGTAGGCTTGAAAAGGCAGCTGCCTTTGGTACCTGTAATTACGTGAGATAATTTGTAGAATCTATTTCACAGAAGAGGAAGAACAGAGAAGCGCAGAGCTCATCAGAGTCGCCCCCATCCGCCCCAGTACCTGAACAAACTTCACATCTGCGCTGTATCTTGGAGGCAGTCCAAAATGTAATATCCAGTTTAGTCTCGCACCGAACAACACAATCACATCGGCAAACTGCAAAGCCCTATTAAAAAAAAGAACCCGATTTAACAGCAGCGACAAACACACTGACAATTTCTAACAGAATCGTTCTAAACTTCCTAAAACATTCAAAGTCTAAATAACTTGGAGCTTCTAGAGTAAATCTGATCTTTCTAATAAAAATAAGTTTTGGGGCCAGGAAGGTGGCTCGGTGCGCCAATGCTTGGTGTGCAAGCATGAAACCTGAGTGTGGACCCCCAGCACCCACATAAAGGCTGACTGCTGTGTTGCTGTCTCCACCTAAGCACTTGGGGGAGGAGGGGGGACACAGGTGGAGACAGGTGGAAGTCAGGTGCCTGGTTAACTGGCAAGCTTCAGGCTCAGTAAGAAACCTGTCTCAAAACTTAAGGGGAATGTGACTGAGAAGAAACCTAAGAAAGCTAAGGATGCATCCACACCTACATGTATACACCCCACCCCCAACACATACCACATCTCTCTCTCTCTCTCTCTCTCTCTCACACACACACACACACACACACACACACGACATAATGTGTTGTTATTTCTATTTTGAAGATAGGATTTTGCTTTTTTAACTAAAGCTGGCCTCCAACTTGTGATCCTCTTATCTCAGCCTCCAAATGTTCGGGTTACAGGTATGCACACTACAGGTATGCACACTACGCCTGCACCAAATGTTCGGGTTTCAGGTATGCACACTATGCCTGCACCAAATGTGCGGGTTACAGGTATGCACACTATGCAGAGGTTTTGGTCTGTAGGTGTTTCTGGGGACAGAACCGGGACCTCATGCAGGCTAGGCGAGCACCTAGTGAGATACACCCCAGTCTCCCAACCTCTATGCCTGCAACTCAATGCATACTTCACACTGATTTCTAGGAGCAGAGCAGGTATTTATAAACATCATTTGTATTCAAGAATTTCATTCTTTTTTTTTTCTTCAAGACATGGTCTCATGTTGCCCAGGTTGGCCTCAAATTCTTTATGTAGGAGGATGACTTTGCACTTCTGATTTTCTCCTCAATAATGGGATTAAAGACATGTGCCACCACACCCAACTTATGCAATGCAGGACTTCATGCCTGCTAGGTAAGTGCTCTCCCAATTGAGCTATATTCTCAGTATGGAATTGTTTTCTAAAATATACAATATACATTTTCACCTAATATCCAAATAATTGGGACCAGCTTGTGTTTTCACAATTTTTCAGTAACTTGATCATCTAAATCTGGGTCTTTCGCTTTGTGAAAATTCCAAAGATTCTACAGATAGTACTGTAAGCACATCACTCTGCAGGTATCAGAAGGCAGATATTACACTAGTCTGATTCCAATTGAAGAATTTTTACAAATATAGAAAAAATGGAAATTGGAGAAGAGTCTAATGCCAGGCAGTGGTGGTGCATACCTTTAATCCCAGCACTCAGGAGGCAGAGGTAAGAGGATCTCTGAGTTTGAGGCTAGCCTGGTCTACAGAGTAAGTTCCGGGGACAGCCAGGGCTACAAAGAGAAACCCTGTCTCGAAAAAACAAATGAACAACCTGGAATGCTACACACCTGGATCTGGCTGCGCCTACACAGTTTGGATGATTGTCAGGGACAACACCCTTCCCCATAGGGGTGGGCAAAAATGGCAAATTGCACTGCTCCACCAGTTTCCTGATACTGTCCTCTGCATGGGAATAAGCAGCACCTACAAGAAATGCAAATCATTGAATGATGCAGTTACACTTGGCAATGGGAACTTCCAACATATCTTGTGGATTTGCTTTTAGGTGACCCCAGGTAGTCTCTCCTGCACAAACATCAGCATGAAAGCCAAACGAACGGTGAGGACTATTCTGAAGAACTACTCTAAACAAAAGCGGTATCTTCCATCTCCTGCTGCCCTACTTCCTGCTTTATGCTTGGGGCCTACTCAACTACAAACCACATTCCCTGAACATAAGTGGGCAGGGAAGACCTTTACCCTGAAAAACCACGACGGTACTTTCACTAATTGCTCTACAGTACCTGTAAGCCTCCTCTGCAGTATACTGAGAGGGATGCAAGAGTTTCAAAAGCTCTGCAGATCCTTCTAGAGTCTCTACAATGCTGTGGCTGTAACAGGACTAACCTGAGTGAGCCATATCTGCTTTTACAACTGTGTGCTGCAGAATAAAACATGCCCTCAATGACACTGAAAACAACTTACTGTTTTGATACACTACTGTTTTTTCATGGTACAGCTGTGGGTGTCCTACCTTCTGAACCCTTTTTTCACAACACCCACACAAAAAATTCCCTTTCTTGTAATTCCATCTCACCTTCCCTATGCACACAACATAAGAGTATACTATTAGAGTGAGGACGTAGCTGAGTAGGTACGGTGCCTGCAGTTCAAGCATAAAGACTTGAGTCTGGATCCAGGTGTGGTGCACATCTGTGACCCTAGCACTGGAGAGTCTGGATCCAGGTGTGGTGGTGCACATCTGTAACCCTAGCACTGGAGAGTCTGGATCCAGGTGTGGTGGTGTACACTGGAGAGTCTGGATCCAGGTGTGGTGGTGTATATCTGTGACCCTAGTACTGGAGGAGTGCAGGTGGATCCCAGGAATCACTGGCCAGATACTCTAGCTGAATCGGTGAATTCCAGATTCAGTAAGAAACCCAATCTCAAAAAAAAAAAAAAAAAAAAAAAAAGGTGGAGAGCTACAGAAGAAGATAACAACTAATATCAACTTTTGGTAGCCACATGTGCAAATGCACAAATATGTATACACATACACCATACACAGAATTTAAAAAAAATTAAAAGTACACTCCTTTAATGCCAGCACTCATGAGGCAGAGGCAGGTGGATCTCTCTGAGTTCAAGGTCAGTTTGGTCCACATAGTGAGTTCCAGACAGCCAGGGCTATGTACAGAGACCCTGTCTCAAAAATAAAACAAAACAAAATAGTAATAATAAAAAATTAAGAATATACTAGTCAGCCTGGTGGTGAACACCTTTAATCCCAATACTCAAGAGGCAGAGGCAGGTGGATCTCTGTAATTTTGAGGCCAGTGTGGTCTACATAGTAAGTTCTAGGCCGGCCAGGACCCTGCCTCAAACAAAACAAAACAAACAAACACCAGCATACTATACTCATTTGTTATCAAGTGCATTCCTTTGGGATAGAAATTATTATTTCACTATATCCTTCATGAATATTTTCTACAATTGTTGCCTTATAGTAAGCACTCGTCAGGAAATGTTTGTTCAAGGAAGAATGAAAACTAGAATCCACCTAGAACCTTTGCTATTGGTTAAATCCTGCTTAGGTAGCTGCTATCCTTTGAAGTCAGGTGATGAGACTCAAAGCAGTTACTTGCCAGTCAAAAAATCAATACATCATTCAGAGCACTGAACTCAGCACTGACCTCAAGGTTTTCCTTCACTGCTCCCCTCTCCCTGGGGCTAGAACTCAGGACACAAAAGCAAACATTCCAGCACTGCACTACACCCTCAGCACCACCACCTTCCTTAAAACTATCTTCAGTTTGTCTGCAGTTGGCTCCTAAGCAGCTGATGACGATGAACATGGTCACAGGCACTCCTAGAGCAGCAAGCAGATGCGACAACATATTCCCAGCCATGCCTATAACCTCAGTTCTTGGAAGGCCAAGGCAGGATGATGGTGAGTCCAAAATCAGCCCAGGATACATGGTAAGCATGAGGCAAACCTGGGCTATGTAGGAAATCCTGTCTCAAAAAAACAACACAAAATAAAAGAAAGAAGAAAAAAACAATAATAATAAATTGTTAACGGAGTTTTTTGTTTTTGTTTTGTTTTGTTTTGTTTTGTTTTTTCAAGAGAGTTTCTCTGTGTAGCCTTAGCTGTCCTGGAATTCACTCTGTAGACCAGGCTGGCCTCAAACTCACAGAGATCCGCCTGCCTCTGCCTCCCAAGTGCTGGGATTAAAGTTGTGCACCACCACCGCCCGGCAATAATTGTTAACGGGAATATAAATTGTTTCTATGACACCTAAGGAGTAAGTAATTTATCAACAGTCCAAAAGTCTTCCAGATACCCACACTTTTTAATTTAGTTAATTCTCATTTTGGAGCTCTAACATAAATCCTAACAATGGGAAAACCTTTGCATAAGAATGTTTATCACAGCTACTATAAACAAACATTTGACAACAAGTGTCAATGTATATGATTCAATGTTAAAAATGCATTAAGGAAATAATTTTTTTTTCTCCCGAGATAGGGTTTCTTTGTGTAACAGTCCTGGCTGTCCTGGAACTTACTTTGTAGACCAGGCTGGCCTTGAACTCACAGAGATCCACTTGCCTCTGCCTCCCAAGCTGGGACTAAAGGCATGCACCACCACCACCCGGCTTAGGAAATAATTTTAAGAAAAATAGTTATTATAAATAGCTTATCAAACATAAAAGTGCCTACATAATGTTATCACAGTGTGTAAAATAGACATTTTAAAAAAAAAGTACTGAAGGCCAAAACTGGTTTCCTTGGATGGAGAGATTTCTTTTCTCTAAAACTTTTCTAGATTTTCTAAAATATTGTGTAATAGAAAAAACTCATTAACTTCTAAGTGAAGTAATGAAACTACTCTTTGTAAAAGTGAGGTCTCTGGGCCACTGAAGATAAGTTCTGCGATTTGAAAATGGATGAAAAAACCACTTACTCAAATTACAAACACCAGAGCATATAAAAACAAACAGTGAAGACAGTGTCTAAAGAGAACCAACATTCCCACAGCCTGTGAGTTAGGAGTTCTTGTGCTACCTTTTCCGATGATGAGCAGGGGTTGTTTGGCATTTCTAATAACAGATGCTGCCATACACACAGCAGGGGTTTCAGCCATGCTAACCGGAGGTAGCATGCAGCACTCCTTGTACCTGGAAAGAAAAACGATGCTATAATAATTAAAGAGGCTAAGGGCTGGGAGATTGCTCAGCAAGTAAAGGCACTTGTCACCAAGCCTGATAACCTGAGGACCTAAGTTCAATCCTTGGACTGGTGGAGAGAGACAGCTGACTCAGCAAATTGTCCTCTGACCACTAAAGCATGTATATGCACACACACAAATAAATGCTTTAAGCCAAGAGTGGTGGTGCACACCTCTAATTCCAGCACTGGGGTGGCAGAGGCAGGTGGGTCTCTGAGTTTGAGGCCAGCCTGGTCTACACAGGTAGTTCCGAGATGGTCTGGGAAACATAGACCCTACCTAAAAAAATATTCCATAAACTCCATATGGAGAGTCAATGAAATATCATTTTACCACATTTGCATCTCATGCATGCACACACTGGATCCCCCTCACCCCCTTGAACCCCCTTGAATCTTATTAAATTCACTACAGGACTCAGACCTTTACTCTTCAAAGCTTGCCAACACAGCTCTGAAAGATAAGGACCTTCTTTTAAACAGAGGCAGGTGGATCTCTGTGAGTTTGAGGGCAACCTGGTCTACAGAGCAAGTTCCAGGACAGGCTCCAAAGCTACACAAAGAAACCCTGTCTCAAAAAAACAAAACAAAACAAAAACCCTCTAAATGCAAAATTCAACATGTTGATTAAATATACATGATAAAAAGGGAAGGTACTAAATGTTAAAAATATCTATCCTTAGATAAAAGGATTTCTTCTGGGCTGGAGAAAAGGCTCAGTGGTCAAGAGTACTGGCTGCTCTTTCAGGACCGGTTGTGTGTTTCAGCTTCAGGGGATCTGATACCTTCTTCTGACCTCACAGACACCGGAACACATGTGTCAGACACTCACACAGAGACACAGACACAGACACAGACACAGACACACAGACACACACACACACACACACACACACAAACACACATGGACGCATAAATAAAATAAAATAAATCTTAAAAAAAAAGAATTATTTCTACATTCCTGGATTTTTCAAAAAAGGCTGTAATAGAAAAAGCATCTTTTATTCCTAAGACTAAAGCAATACCACTTTGGGAATTGATGGACCACAGCAGTATCTTTATCAAGGTGAATGACAATCAAGTGTGACTTTTTTGTACTTCTTTTCACTCAATGTTTATTTAAGAAATAAAAGTGCAGGACAAATCACAGAAACACACTTCAGAACATTTTAAAGTTATAGGGATGCTAGACAATCACTTTTTATGCTGAGTCTTAATAAGTTTTCACTAATTATCTACCTCATTTCTTGGCTTACAGTAAGATGCTTGTCAATAACCCACACGTTAATGCAGATATATATCTGAGATTACTGGGCAAATAACTTTGAATGAGGAATCAGAAAGTTCCAAGTATTAGGTTTAGTAATTAAATCCACAGACAGTTACTAAGTAATACCATTTAAATGAAGAGAACTAAGCGTTTTGGCTAGGATTCAGTTTAATTACAAAGTCATCAAAAAATATTGAGACACTTGGAAACTGACAAACAGCTAGATAAATTCTTTTTAAAGAGTAAATATGATAACACAAAATTAAGGACGAATTCCGAATAATTCTTACTTTATAGAATTCACCTTCTCCTGGAGGGTCACGAGATCTGCAGGAATGTCAACGTAGCAAGCACCTGGCCGACCATAGATACTGCTCCTCACAGCCTGTTTTTACAACAAACAAAATGTCTCAATTACCATATTCTTTGGGGAGTTCATCTAAAAGTGTGAAATAACCACTAATTTTTCTTGAGGTCTTCTTAGTTGGATAAAAAAGTTATAATTAAAATTGAAATGTCCTCCATTAACTACATTTTGAAAGATATTTTCATCTAAAGGGGATAAGAATTCCTGTAGGGCTCTGAAATCCATACTCTATTACACTTGAAGAGTATCCATCAGGCTCTGCTTGCTGGTTAGGCTGGAACACGAACTTCCACCCACTTCTGAACCTTAGTCATCTGGCAGAGTTCTCAGAAACTGTGACAATGTAATACATGTCAGATTAATTCTGTAATGCATGCTTTGAAATCGCTCAAATATAATTTCACACAAGACTCTTGCTAGGGAATATTAATTTACAACATATTTAATTAACTAAAAGATGATCTTAAATGCATTATTCCCAATATTCTTGCAAATGCTTAAGAGATCAGTACCCAGGGGCTTATTATACATTTATCTTTACTTTGGTTTAACTAAAAAGATTCATTTTAGGAACATACAGGAGCTTTTTTCCAAAAATAGCTTACTTTACCTCTATTTCAATAATTAGATGTAATGGCAGTGAATATTAGAATGTAAATAGCTTTTTAACAATGTCATTTTTAACAGTTCAACAGTCTGGGTATATTATCGTTCCATTAAGAACAAAAATAGCAGTGTTGAAGGTGTGGCTCTATAGAGGAGCATGTGTTCGGAATATATGAGACACTGGGTCCAATCCCCGAAGAGCTTTTCAGTAAATACTGTACCTTTTCAATAACAAAAGGAATATGTTCTATGCTGGTTGGCCGGGCAGAGAACTTGCTATATAATCTGCAAGCTTCAACCTATACAGAAAATGAACATCATTTAAATTTAGCACACAATCATATTGCTCTCATAAAGGAAGACAAAACGCTCAAGTCATTACTTCTTATGACATTTAGAGGCAAGATAGAAAAAAACGTAGTTTTTATTTTTATTTTTTTTTATATTATCTCAAAAAATATTCAAATCACAATCAAAGTCCTTCCTCAGGATGATTCTGGAAACAAAACAACACATTATTTTCCTTTCTTGGGTTGGCAAAAATGAAGATAATAAATACCATGCACCACAACACAGGCAAACAGGCATTCTTATAAACTGCTGGGAGAACATAAATGGAAGGGAAGCCAGCCAGGCCTGTTAAAGCAAGTGTCCCTCTGGGAATATGTGAAGTCACCTGTTCTTCTTCCTTAGTTTACCTGCCTTCCATTTCTGCTGCTTCTCCTTTCATGTGTTTGTTGCTGGGCTGTGGGAACATGGGAGTTGGGAGTGCTACCTCTACACCGTCTAATGTACTCTGAGAAACATGGAGAAACTCTCTCTTGATACTTTTCAGTATGAAAGCTATGGAAAAGATGACAGCCTTAGTCACACAGGCTTGACAGGGCCAAGATGATCCTTTGGTTTTCAGATTCTTACGTTTATGTCCTTCAGTTTTAAGAACTTCCAATAAAAAAAGATATTTGAATTTTAAATCAAACTGTTTTAGTTTTTAATTTAACCTAATGAACATTACTTTAAATATTTATTTAATATTACTAAATAAATATTTATTTAAATTTTTAAACATAAACTTTAAAGTATATTAGGAAAATATAATTTAATAGTAGACATTAATGCTCTGCTCCCTGCTTCATATCAATACTATTTTTGTAGTAACTTCAAATTTTCTTTAAAAAAAATGACACTTCTCTGGAGAAACCAAGAACCTAGGGGCCAGCAAAAACATCCGGACTTGGCCCTGGCATCAGATGAGCTTCTAAAGCAAACATAGCAGTTGGGTTTACTTTCCTTGCACTCACCTGTGAAATATACCCTCCAGGAAACCAAAAAATTACACTTATTTACTTCCTGTCTGTATGTGGTGGTTTGAATGAAAATGGTCCTCATAGGCTCATAGGGAGTGGCACTATTTATTAGGAGGTGTGGTCTTGTTGGAGGAAGTGTGTCACTGGGAGTAGGCTTTGAGGTTTCAAATGCTCAAGCCAGGCCAGTGTCACTCTCTCTTCCTACTGTCTGCAGATCCACATGTAGAACTTTCAGCTCCTTCTCCAGCACCATGTCTACATGTGTGCTGACATGCTTCCCACCATGACGACAATGGACCAAACCTCTGAACCTGTAAGCCAGCCCCAATTAAATGATTTCCTTTATAAGAGTTGCCATGGTCATGGTGTCTCTTCATAGCAATAGAAACCCTAACGTAGACACTGTACATTGGAGTGTGGAGGTGATATGACAACTTGTGGGAGTTGAGTCTCCTACCATGGGCTCTCTGAGGACTGAACGCAGGCTGCCAGCCTTGAAGGCAAGTTCCCTCACCCACCCTGCTATCTTACCTGCCCTAAATTTCTTTTTTCTTTTGTCTTGTCTGAGATGGGGTCTTGCTGTAACATTTTGCTAACAAATTTATTTTTTTTCAACTTTTGAAATACTTTCTTCTCTCCTAAAATAAAAATAAATGTATACCAAGTTTCGTAATTTTGAGAAACTTTTTTTCTTTTAACTATTTCTATAGATCTGAGGACTGTACCCCAAAGTCGTTTTTATTCTTACATCTGTTTGTTTGTTTTGCTTTTTTCTTTTCTTTCTGTTTTTTTTTTGTTGTTGTTGTTGTTGTTGCTTTGCTTTTTTACGACAGAGTTTCTCTGTGTAGCCCTGGCTGTCCTGGAACTTGCTCTGTAGACCAGACTGGCCTTGAACAAGAGATCTGTCTGCCTCTGCCTCCCAAGTGCTGGCATTAAAGGCGTGCACTGCCACCACCCAGCTTTTTTTTATTATTTTTCTTACATCTTTGTTACTATGTGAAGGACTTAATGTCAGTTTAAAAATCAGGTCAGTTTTGGAAGGACTGGAGAGATGGCTCAGTGTTCAAAAGCACTTACTGCTCTTCCAGAGGGCCGGAGTTTGGTTCCCAGCCCCCATCTCAGGTAGCTCACAACCATCTCTAACTCCAGCTCCAGAGGTGTGATATGTAGCAGGAATCTTAGAGGGTCTTATTAATAAAGTCAAACCTGAACCAGGTATTGGGGTGAGTGCTGAAAGATCAGAGAAGCAGAACAAGCCACAGCTTCCTCACCTTGCCAGTTCCTCAGCTGATCCTGTTTCCTCAGACTGGAAGCTTCTGTGTCTTCATCCCAATGGCTCTCAGCTGAACAGCTTCTCAAAAGCCTGAAAGCTTAACCAGCCAAAAGCTTCTAGTTTCTGGTCCTCACACCTTATATGCCTTTCTGCTTTCTACCATCACTCCCTGGGATTAAAGGCTCGCTTTCTGGGATTAAAAGCGTGAGTCACCATGCATGGCTGTATCCTTGAACACATGGATTCTGCCTCTGGAATGCTAGGATTAAAGGCGTGTGCTACCACTGCCTATTCTCTGTTTAATATTGTGGCTGTTGTGTCTCTGACCCCAGATAAGTTTATCAGGGTGCACAATATTTTGGGGAACACAATACCACCACAGTGATACCTCTGGTCTCTGTGGGCACCTGAACATGCAGACACACACACATACACACACACACACACACACACAAATAAATAAATAAATAAATAAATAAATAAATAAATAAATAAATAAATAAATAATAGATCTATAGGGGCTAGATAAATGGCTCAGTGGTTAAGAGCAATGGCTGCTCTTCTAGAGGACCCAGATTAGATTCCCATCACCCACATGGTAGACCCCAGTCATCTGAAACTCCAGTTCCAGAGGATCCAATGCCCTCTTCTGGCCTTCACAAGCACTATACACACAGTGCATAGACAAAGTACCCAGATAAATAAATAAAATGAAAAAAGTTTTTAAGTCATGTCAATTTTGGTATATTTCTTTAGACCAGCAGTTCTCAAACTGTGAGTCACAACGCCTTTGGAGGTCAAATGACCCTTTCACAGGGGTCATCTAAGACCATCAGAAAACACAGATATTCACACTTTGATCCATAACAGTAGCAAAATTAAAGTTATGAAGTAGCAATGAAAATACTTTATTTTTAATTCTATGTATGTTTGTGTATCTGAGTGCAGTACCCACAGGAGCCAGAGGGGGCATCAAATTCACCTGGAGCTGGAGTTGCCCATGGTTGTGAGCCGCTCAAAGTGGGTACTAGAACTGTACTCTTATCTCTGCAAGAGCAGTGTGTGCTCTTAACTGCTGGCCCATGTCTCCAGCCCCTCAGTTCAGAAAACTCCCTCAAGCACTTGTCATTTTCCCTTTTTGTAGTTTTTATTTTACAGATGAAAATGTTGTTACATTTATTTAATGTACGTTGTATGTGTACAGGCATAAATGCCATGGCACATGTGGCTGTCAGAGAACAGCTTGTGGGAGTCAGTCTCTCTCCTCTGATCATGTGTGCTCTGGGGACAGTGCACTAGTCCTGGGCTTGGTCATGAACGCCTTTACCCACTGAGCCACCTTGCCTGCCATACAGATTTTTAGCATTTTTTTTACAGATTTTATAAATTATGTTTGTGATAGTCAGTTTTTTGTCAACTTGTCAAGAACTAGAGTAATTTAGAAGAATCTTAACTGAGAAAATACCTCCATCAGCTGGCCTGTGGGCAAGTCTATAGGGCACTTTCTTGATTGATTACCAATGGATGTGGGTGGGCCCAGCCTACAGGAGGTCCCGAGGTATACAGTAAACAGGCTGTGTGAGCCATGAAGAGCAAGTCTTATTCACTTGCAGTGCCCTCCATGGCCTCTGCATCAGTCCCCACCTGACTTCCCTGGACGATGAAATGAACTCTTTCATCCCTAGCTGATTCTGGTCACAGTGTTTCTTCATAGCCACAGAAACCCCAGCTAAAAGTGTTTTTATTTTAGTGGTATTTAAACATTGCTCAGATGGTAGGGCTGGATACCTGAGGAAACTCCTGGAAGGCTCCCATTGTTTCTTGATTTCTTTCAGAAGAACCACCAATCACAATCAAGGGCCTGAAATAGTCATTTTTAAAAAGACAGTTACAAATGAGAATATATAAACCATTTAGCAGTGCACAACAAATAATTGTCACTAAGCCAGAATAGACAAAGAAAACTACATCTTCCTTGAAAAACTGGAGGTTAAAAGGATTTAAGATGAAATCTGATGTGAGAGATACACCCTCAGAATCACAAAGACGGAAAACGTATAGTAAATGCTTTTCTTACGTCAGTTTCACCCTTCTAGACGCTAATGTTACATAGGCTTCCGGGTGTAGTGACAGAATCAATTCTATGTATGCCTTTACTATTCCTGAGATGGAGAGAAGACTTTATATTTTCCTAAGTAAACCTATTTGGAAATGGCAAAATGAGCGATAGTTCTCAATTTTTATTTCTCAAGGTTAAAAAAAAAGTACATCAAACTTAAAGTTTTTTTTTTTTTAAGATTTTATTTATTTACTATGTATACAGTGTTCTCCCTGCATGTACACCTACATGCCAGAAGAGGGCACCCGATCTAGAAGAGCAGCCAGTGCTCTTAACCTCTGAGCCATCTCTCCAGCCCCCAAACTTTCAGTTTTTAAAAATATCAATCCCTAAGGTAGATAAGGAACAGGAAGACAGGAAAAAAGAGCTGAGAGGGGAGGAGGGAGGGGAAACTGTGATTGGGATGCAATATATGAGAGAATAATAATAATAATAATAATAATAATAATAATAATAATAATAATAAAAGAATTCCAGACTTGCCAGGCATGGTAATGCCTTTAATTCCAGCACTTGGGAGACAACAGCAGGTAGATCTCTAGGCTAACCTTGTCTATAGAGCAAGTTCCAGGGCAGAGAGGGTACACAGAAAAAAACTGTCTCAATAAACCAAATAATAATAATACTATTATTACTATATTATTATTATTATTATTATTATTATTATTATTATTATTCCAGACTAGCCTGGCCTACATAACATAGTGAGGGCCTAGACTCACTAATTAACAAATTTTAAAAGTAGTTCTTTATTTAGAACTACATACATGCTCACATACACAAACATCAATACATACATACACAGGATGAAACTCTAAAATGGTAATTTTTTTTCTTAGTAATGGACTTAATATTTTCTTCCTCACATTGCATATATTTAAAGGCTACAACATGTTTTATATCCATAGTGAACTGATGCTATAGTCAAGCAAACTAACCTTCATCACGTCACAGTTACTTTTTTACGTCATAAAAGTACCCCAATCTACTCTTCTAGCAAACCTCCGACATCCAGTACAACATTATTAACCCTTGTCCTCATGAGCACACTGACCTCAGGCTTTGTACCCTTTGACCCCATCTTCCTGATCTCCAGCCCACTTCCCAGTTTAGGACCTTCTACTCTGTTTCTAAGGGTTGCAGGGTGGATTTTTGCTTTCCTCAAATCTTTCCACCCTAAATCAGTTCTACTCTGCAAATTCTGCAAAGACACATTTAAAAATGTTTCCATCAAGAAAGATTTAATTACCAACAGTTCATGTTTGCATTTGCCATGCCACCCAAGGCGTGGATGAGACCCGGGCCAGAGACGACAAGGCATACTCCTGGCCTAGAAGTAAAACAGAGTTTATCAACAGCAGATCAAACCGAACAGCTGAAAAAGAGGTGTAGATGCCCTCCATCTCAGCCTGGAACATGCCAACTACCAATTTGTAGCATGTTAGGGTTTCCATGGAAACCTTGGTGGTCAGAGGAAAGACGTGGTAAACTATAATTGGTAAACAATTATTAGAATATCTTAATTAAGAAAGAGTAACATCAAGTTTCTTTTAAGATATAATGTACACTATTACTTTCACAATGTATTTTACTAACTTCTTTATATTTTGCTCCAATCGTATTTGGGTTAGAACAGGTTGACTAATTACAGAAGCAAATTTTTGACAGCCACATATATTTTATATGATTTTTTTCATTTCATAACAAATAAATATAATAAATCTGTGAGGAAGTGATTCTAAATGCATGGTTTTCCTCCAAATCTTTCTGAATGCTTTCTTTTGACACACTTCCTGAGCCTAAACCACTTAATAGTGAAGTATCACTATATAATTCAGTTTACCACTTTACATTTCTTTTTGTTTGTCTGTTTTTCGAGACAGGGTTTCTCTGTGTAGCTTTGGAGCCTGTCCTGGAACTCACTCTGAAGATCCGCCTGCCTCTGCCTCCCTGAGTGCTGGGATTAAAGGTGTGCGCCACCACCGCCCAGCCCCACTTTATATTTCTAATTTAAGAGTCTTTCAGACTTAACATCCCTAGAATGTTCTACAGTAGTAGTCATGTCCCTGTGCAGTTTAACCTGATATTGACTCCACAGTCATTGAACACGTACAAATGAGGAGTTCTACTTAGCATATTACTCATTTTTAATTAAATGTAAATAGCTGTACATCGATAACGCTATAATACCAGACAGGACAATTCTAAAGTGTTCAAAATAAAAACTTCTAACGAAACTTTTAGTTTGTTAAAATAATCATCATTCCAGAATCAACTGAGGCACCAACGTCTGCAATTTCAGTGTTTTCCGGGGTCAACAAAAAGATTTTGTTTACATGTACACAAAGCGACAGCATGGTCCAGAGGCTGTTTCAGAGGGCCTGGTTTTCCTCAGGATCAAATTCAGCAGGTTCCCATTAAAAGGAAGGATTGTGAGATCTTGCTTCTTTAAATTTCTTATAATTTAATTACTAACTTCACTTTTACAAATAAAAAAAAATCTTACCAATGCTTATATACAAGTGCCAAAAAAGTATGGTACAAATTTTATCAGAGGTCCAAATTCCACCTAAAAAAATATGTGCACAGCCAGGCGGTGGTGGCGCACGCCTTTAATCCCAGCACTTGGGAGGCAGAGCCAGGTGGATCTCTGTGAGTTCGAGGCCAGCCTGGACTACCAAATGAGTTCCAGGAAAGGCGCAAAGCTACACAGAGAAATCCTGTCTCGAAAAACCAATATATATATATATAGAAAAAAAGTAGACTATATGAAAAAACCTTAACAGTTGTGGAATTACAGTACTTTTAGTTTTTCTTTCTTATATATTTTCTACGTTTTCTAAAATGGTTATTTTTAAAAAGCATTAATTTTTAGTTAGAAATGAGGGGTGAGTAATTAGCTTACACAAGAAGGCGGGGATATGCTCTGGCAACCTCATTTTGGAACCAAGCCTTTTATATGAAGTGGCCTAAGGAAGTTAGTGCTCTTACATCTTACTAATATTATCTTCTACAATCTTCTCAAGCCAACTAAGCTTTCAGTGGACATATGTATTTCTATCCCAAACTTCCAATGTATTCAAATGAAGCAGACTTTAGTTTACCTGCCCGTTAGGTATCCAACCGCAGAGGCAGCATAACAAGCCTACAAAGAAAGGACAGCAGGACTGAATGAAATACAGGACTCTTTGGGATAAATACGAGAAAATCTATAATTAAAAGATGAGAATTTTTTAAAAAGATGAGAATTTGAGCTGGTCATGGTGGCACACACCCTTAATCCCAGCACTCAGGAGGCAGAGGCAGGTGGATCTCTGTGAGTTGGAGGCCAGCCTGGTCTACAGTACGAGATCCAGGACAGACAGAGCTACACAGAGAAACAGTCTCGAAATCAAAACGAAACAAAACTAGATGAGAATTTACATAGTAAAGGAAAAGAAGAATTGGAACATTTTTTTTTTTGTTTGTTTGTTTTTCGAGACAGGGTTTCTCTGTGTAGCTTTGCGCCTTTCCTGGAACTCACTTGGTAGCCCAGGCTGGCCTCGAACTCACAGAGATCCACCTGGCTCTGCCTCCCGAGTGCTGGGATTAAAGGCGTGCGCCACCACCGCCCGGCTGGAACATTTTTTATGAGATGTAATAATCGTAAATTCCATGGAATGGCTTAAGTAGGTATCTAAATTTTAGTTTTTCAAAGTAAGTTTCATTTTTATTACCATCTTACAACTGCTAAGTATCTTTTGAATCAATAGGAATGTCCTTTCTTCACAGCGATCATTTGTCTGTCACTCCACTTACGAAGGGTTAGTTGACTTGTTCAGAGCCTGGTCTCATTACCTCAGGCTTGAATTTGATATGTAGCCCATGGTGATTAGCCTTCCAAGTCCTGGGATTTTTAGGTTTTTAGTTTTTCTGTATTGATTCCTACTTCTCTAATTTCTGCTTATGCAGTAATTATTTAACTTCTTCCCTTGTGCTTGATTTTCCTTTCCTAAAATGTTGTATTTTAAAAATGGCGCGCAGGAGTCACGGCTGGTGGGAGCCGAGGAGAGAGATACACCATGCAGACTGTACTCACGTGGACAGTTTTTATTGGGAGGAAGGGAGAGAAGAGAGCTGAGGTGAGAAGAGGAAGAAGAAAAGAGAAAGAGACGGGAATTGGGGGAGAGAAGAGATGCAGACCCAACCCCGTGGGAAGAGGGAGGAAGGCGGGGTTGCCTTTAATAAGGGGATTTAGCACGTGTATATAGACTACGCATCCATGCAGCGAATGTGCAGAGACTACCCCTAGGAGCTGGGCTGTCTAGGTATTTGCCTGAATGTTAGCAAGCGCATCCTACCAGGTCCCCAAGGGGCAGGCCAGGTAATGTCTAAATGCTAACACCTGGTGTCTTAAAAAATAAGCTGACAGCATTGGCTTTAAATCTTTACTAACAGATTCACTTCAACTATTTTGTCTAAAAATATTTTAGCTATATATTATGAATTATATTTGATATTTATCTTTTCATTATCACCGATTAAAAATATTTTCTATTTTCCACTGTGATTTCTTCAATCTATTTGCAAAATAGGGTCTGTAGTGAGGTCTACATTTCCATTGCTCATACTGGTAATCTGTGCTTTCTCCTTTATCCCTGATCAGTTTGGCTTGAAGTTTTCAGATAGGTATATGGGCCAGTGAGTTGTTGCTTCTTCTTTTTTCTTTTTAATTTATTTAACTTTATTTTATGTGCATTGGTGTGAGGGTGTCAGATCTCCTGGAACTGGAATTACAGACAGTTGTGAGCTGCCGTGTGGGTGCTGGGAATTGAACCCAGGTCCTCTGGAAGAGCAGCCAGTCTCTTAACCGCTGAGCCATCTCTCCGGCCTGTGTTGCTTCATTTTAAATGTGATTTTTGAGTTATCCATCTGCTACTGAGTTTGCTTCCACATGGTTAGGTTATACATTATTTACCGTGTTTTCAATTCTTAGCAAGCAATCTGTTGACATTTTCTTGATGGCCAACATGGGTTTTTGTCTGTTTTGTTTTGGGACAAGATCTCACTCTGTAGCCCAGGATGGCCTTGAATGCAAGGAATCCTTGCAAGCCTGTGAGCTCTGGGATACAAATGGGAGTCACCATGCCTGGCCACTTTTCACTGAACTGTACTTTATCCAGCGTATAAGGAAGATAGGAAACACTAAGTTAAATCAAATACAAGATGCCCAGGAAAAGCACTGAGTGCATTTTAAAATTATTCTTTGTCTAGGACCTTATAGTATTATCTTCTTTTTTTCTTTTGGTTTTTTTGACAGGGTTTCTCTGTGTAGCCCTGGCTCTCCTGAAACTCTCTAGACCAGGCTGGCCTCAAACTCAGAGATCCGCCTATCTCTGCCTCCCGGGTGCTGGGATCACATGTGTGCATCACCACCACTGGCTAGTACACATAGTTCTTAAGACAGCAAAGTCTGGCATCAAAGTGTTCTGATTCTGATGCAGTTCCCCTCCATTCTACTGTGTGATTTTGACAAATTACTCGACTGCTCTAAGGAGCTGATGACTGATAACCAAGCAGTACTCAGGTATACCTTTCTCTTTATCCCAAACATGCTCTTGAATCCTGAGCCTGCCTGCACTTTCCCTTTCAACAACTCCATCATTAAAGCCACCATCTTCCCTTCTGGATTGTTTCTCCCCTTTCCATTCTCAACCTCCATCAGTAGCATTATCATTTGTAGTCATCTGAGCATCTAATCTAGCAGTCACCTCCAGAAGAGCTAGCTTTCCCTTTCTAATAGGTAATGCTACTCTTTCAAGACAGCTCTGGCCTCATCTTCTGTGGGATGCTCTCTCAGAAGACTATATTTGTCCATTTATTTAATTCTATTGTCATGTACTAGGGAATTCCAGAGCACCAGGCATGTTAGGCAAGCACTCTACTACTAAAAGATAACTCAAGCCCTCCAGGTCTCAGTTGACCGGGTTGGCTCCAAACTAGAGATGTTCTGTTTCACTTGAGTAGATACAGAGGTTACTGTTGTGAGCCGCAGGTTTTCTATAAGCATCCTTCGGCCTACCCATCCACTCTCACGGCTTGCCATGCCTTTACGCTGTATTGATGCAGCATGAACAAACATTACCTCCATGACCAACCTCCCCAATGAGCAATCTTCCCTGTCCCATCAGAGGACCAGGTACATACTCTGTGCTACTACTGTCTCTTACATGTATTTCTTCTGTGAGGACCAGTATTCTAGACTGTCTTTTTAGTGTCTTGCCCTCACCTTCTCCAACTGATCAACTTGGAGTTTAAAAATAAACCTCATTTCTTCATTATATCCCTTTCTCTCGCTGCTTATGCAGCACATACCAAGCTTCTAGTACACACTCAGCACATGTCTAATTCATAAAAAAGGAAGCAGTGGCAAACACACTGCCTCTAGAAAACCAGTCAAATGTAGAACAATAGCCATACTTTCCCAGGCAGGTAAAAAGATAGACAGTTGTTCAGAAAACTGAAAGGTAAGTGTACAGCTCACTGGCAGGGTGCTAGTTTAGCATGCACAAGGTCCTAGGTTCAATTCCCAGCACTGTAAAAGGGGGAGGAGGGGAGTAAAAGTGTAAGCAACGCAAATTCAATACCTACCAGTTTTCAGATTAAAGCCATTCCCTATAAATTCCAAACCTTGTGGATAAACATCTTTCAATTAGTAAATAATGTAGTAAGCATCTATATCACACAAAGACCTCAATCAAACCAGCACCGTGGGGATATGAAAAATGAACCAAACTTCTGCTGCACTGAAGCTCACATTTGATGGCAGAGAAAGGGTGGCAGGAGGGGGCAGGGGCATAGATCAAAGGGCAGCAGTGGACATGGCAAATAGGACTCTGCCTCAGCAGGGCTGACATATTGCAAAATAGTCTCTTTTTTTAAAGATTTTGTGCGCGCGCGCATATGTGTGTGTGTGTGTGTGTGTGTGTGTGTGTGTGTGTGTGTGTGGACAACGTGAATCAGTTATCTCTTTCCTTCTTCCAGGTAGATCCTGGAGACTGAACTCAAGTTATCAGGCTCGGTAGCAAGTGCCACTGAACCACTCCATCTGCACCAGGTTCTTGGTATTTTAGGCCAGTATTGCTGAGAGAGGGTAAGACTGGGCAGCCAGAGGAAACACCGCAAGTGGATTCTACTTTGCCTTTCCATCTCTAATGTCTTTCACTTTACCCCCACACCTACTATGCAGCACGAGTCCTGGCCTTCAATCATTCATCCCACAAGTGCTCTCTGAGCACCTGTCATGTACAGGAAACACACCAGATACTGACAATACACATATGCAGTGATGAAATAACACAGCTTCTCTGCTAGAACTTACAGACTAATAGTGGAGTAAGACTGTCCCTTCCAATTCTGACATTTGGACATGGCAGAGTACACTACGGTAGAACAATATGAGCACAGACCCAAACTCAGAGTATCTGAGTTCAAATGCCACTACCAAACGACTCACGTTGGGCAATGTGACTTAGTCTCTCTGCATCTCACTTTCCTGTCAAGTAGGAACAGGGGTACGTGCAATGCTTTAGAAGCGATGGGACGCTGTGTGCACACTCACCGCTTGCTCATTCCTCATCCCGATGTACCTGATGCCCAGTTCCTGTGCAGCAAGGGCGATTTCAGTCACGGGGATGCCCACGACGCCGAACATGTACTCCACATTCTGGGGGGTGGGGGAAGAGGGGGAAACAGAGGAATAAACGCCGACCACCAGGTGACCCAGTCTTCTCGTCCTCCCGGGAGGTCCAAAGTGGGAAGGACCAACACTACCCCCGCCTCCACCTCCTTGCCCTCCGTCTCCATGACAACGCGTAGTCCCCCTGCCTGCTTCCGTAGAGCCTTTCGCTCCCTAGGGACCCGTCGTACTTGCGTTTTCAGGGCCTGGGCGATGACTTTAGCACCAGACACCTGCTCCTCGCTTCTGTCGCTACCCTCTGCCGAGTTGCTTTCTGGCATCTTCCACCTCAAGTTACTTCAAGGCACTCCGGCGGCCCACAGCCTCACTAGCCAAACGAGCTTCAGAGGCGGCCGCACGCTGTTGGTGACACCCGCTTCTGACCGACAGGAGGGCAGCCAACCGATTTTAGTGAAGGGGAGAAGGGGCGGGACTAGGAGTCAGTCCTGGGGAGGCGATAATGTAAGCACGCCCATTCGCAGTCTTTTCCCGTTTCCGCCATCAGCCGAGGCCAGATGAACCGGAGACCGCGGCCTATGCCGAGCGGGTAAGAAACCCAGCCTCTGAGGTGGCTCGCCATGGTTCCGGTCTCCTCTAAGGCAGCGATGCGGCTCCTAGGCGGGTGGCACATGCGCACCTCGAGGTGAAAGCCGCTGGAGACCATGTGGGGAGGGGGCGTGGCCCCGGCTCCCGTCCCCGCCCCCGCCCGGGCTTCTAGCTGATGGGGGCGAGCCGCGCTAAGGCTGCTGGGACGCGGGCGGGCCGCTTGGAGAGAGTCTAAAGTTGAAGAAAATGTCCTATGGGTCGTGTTGTCATGCTTCGGTGCCCTCTGGTTTCATAACTTTGTGGTTTTGCACTCCACAGAATGGGCACGGTACTTAAGTCTGTGAACAAAGGTCTGCTTTTTTTTTTTTTTTTTTTTTTTTTTTTTATCAGAGGTGACACCAAGCTTATTTGCCGAGAGAGAAACTTGTCCAAAGCGTTCTATACACCGCAGATATTCTATATCTGCCGCCGCCTGGTTTTTTAATTTATTTATTTTTGTTACAGTTGAGTATCACTAGTCTGTTAGAGATATAAGTTAATAATTGAATTATGATTTCTTAGCTTTTGTGAAAGTAGTAATGTTGGTTGCTTTCTTATTAGGGGTTCAAGGCTAAGCCTGCTCGACACGGGCAGCACATGCTATACAGACAATAGTCAATTCATAGCACCTTACGTGGATTCCTTTCTCAAAACAATCACTTCCAGAACTCTATGAATTGCAAACTGAACTCTAATTGGAACAAATCACTGTAATTCAGATTAAGAGGTTTTTAAAAAAGGATCAGACTTCAACGGGCCTTATTTTGCCATTTAGCAAAGAGAAAAATCATTGAGCTGGTTCTTGTCTTCACCTTGCAGTTCAGGGCACAGCATTCCATGCTTCCCTTGCCTGTAATAAATCAGCAGAAGTAATGTAATCTTGACTGCGAGGCCAAAAGTCTCTACTGTTCCATCCAACTGCAACATAAGTTCCCGAGTATCTGTAATTTATACAACGCAAGCTGTGCAGACTTTGCACACGTTAATCATATTTGGCCAGAAGTAGTGGCGTGTACCTTTAAATCCCAGTACTTGGAAGTGGAGACAGGTGGATCTGAATTTGAGGCCAGCTAGTCTACCTAGTGTGTTCCTGGACATCCAGAGCTTGTAGAGAGACTGTCTCAGTAAACAGAGGGGGGGGGGGGAGGGAGGGGAGGGGAGTAAGAAAGAAGGAAGAGAAGGAAGGAAAAGACAGAAGGAAAGAAATTTGGCATTGTTTTTAAATTCACTTATTACAGGAAGAATAAGTCTTTAAAAAATGTGCTTAAAAAAATGTGCTAGAGATTGAACCTAGGACCTTGTGCATATCAGGCAAACACTTTACCACTGAACTATATCTCCAGCCCTAAATTTTAACTTTCTTAAAAAGCAAACAAACAAACAAAAAAACAGAAGGCTAGGGGGTTGGAGAGATGGCTCAGTGGTTAAGAGCAGTGGCTGCTTCTCCAGATGACCTGAGTTTGATTTCCGGCACCCACACGGTGTCTCACAACCATCTGTAATTTCCCTCTTCTGGCCTTTGAGGGCACCAGGCACTAACATAATGCACAGACATGCATGAAGGCAAAACACCCACGTACATGAAATAATAATAAAAAAGAAAAGGAAAGGCAGTGTTGGCAGCAAGCTTTCCAAAGGGCAGATCCAACCATCAGAGTCTAAATAGTGGTTATTCTAGGGATCTGGATTTGACTTTATGAGGAGAGGCTTGATAACTTTCTTCCAAGTGGGTGAAGATAATATCTAGGTAACCATGTGATTTAGTAAGAGCTGTAAGCAGGGTGTGGTGAGGCATGCCTGTAATACCTGTACTCAGGAGGCTAA
Organism: Peromyscus eremicus; assembly: GCF_949786415.1. Taxonomy (NCBI): domain Eukaryota; kingdom Metazoa; phylum Chordata; class Mammalia; order Rodentia; family Cricetidae; genus Peromyscus; species Peromyscus eremicus. The sequence goes on along the minus strand of NC_081425.1, from coordinate 89,910,300 downwards.
GGCAGGAGGATCACAAGCTAAAGGCCAGCCTGAGTACAGAGTGATCCTGACTCAAAAATAAATGATTAAAAAAAAAAGAGTTGTAATGTTATGCCTAGAGAAGATTAACTTTCAGGAGAAGGCAGCTTCTATAGGCAGTAATTCCACGGCCCCAAACTATGGGTTTTATCTCTCAGTTCACAAGAACACTGGAAATCTTTGTGCTCATTTTTTTTATTTTATTTTATTTTTTTTATTTTTTATTTATTTATTTATTTATTTTTGGTTTTTTCGAGACAGGGTTTCTCTGTGTAGCTTTGCGCCTCTCCTGGAACTCACTTGGTAGCCCAGGCTGGCCTCGAACCCACAGAGATCCGCCTGCTTCTGCCTCCCCAGTGCTGGGATTAAAGGCATGCGCCACCACTGCCCGGCCTTTGTGCTCATTTTTAAGCACAACCCTAGCTGAACCTGTGAAAAACAGACCATGCCTTACCAAAATGTAGTATTTGGTTATCAAAGAACAAATTAGTGTTATTTGTTGTTCTTTTTATTATTTATTTTTTTGTTTTTTGTTTTTCCAGACAGGGTTTCTCTGTGTAGTTTGGGTGCCTGTCCTGGATCTCGCTCTGTAGACCAGGCTGGCCTTGAACTCACAGAGATCCGCCTGGATCAAAGGTGTGCACTGCCACCACCGGCTTATTTGTTATTCTTACTTCATATTGTTGTTGTGAAACACCGAGACCAAAAGCACGTTCAGGGAGGAAAAGGTGTCACAGTCTGTCTTTGAGAGGAGATTGTCAGGGTAGGAACTCAAGGCAGGAACCACGGAGGAACCTACTTGCTGGCTCCCTCTTCGGCTTACTCCCGACCTGGTGCTTAATTAGCCCTTTCATACAGCCCTGTATCATCTGCCTTGTGAGCTAGGCCCTCCTGCGTTGATTAATATTCATCTTGCTTCGTCCCTCACAGATGTGCCCAGAGAGCGACAGTTGCGTTATGGAGACTCGTTTCTCGTGTGATTCTGGGCTGTTTCAGGTTGACGATGAATGCTGACTAGGAAGTTTGTGACACTGTAGAATGGCTAAAAATCAAACTGCTGACAAAAGCAGAAAATGGAAACTGAGTACAGGTCTTCTTTTCTGGTATGGGGACTGAACCCAGGGCCTTGTGCTTGCTAGGCTGCTACTACACCTGTTGGGTCTGGGAATCAGGCAAATATTAAGGTCGAGGCCACCAAAATTAGATGAGCAGAAGCAGCTGTATTCCATCACCGCGGGGTACCAGAACTTCTAACTAGTTAGGGCCACAGGGAGGTTGGGATCTGCATTGTGACCTCTAACAGGAGAGTAGGCCCTTTTTTTAAAGTAAAAGCTGTAAGTAGGGTGAAGGGTGGCGGGGGGGGGGGGGGGGGGGGGGTGTCAAAGTGATATAAGAAAAGGAATTTTTACAATTTGAAGTTAAGTCTTGAGTGGTGGTACATTCCTGGAATTTACAACTTGTGATAACATTTTATAATTAGTAGTACACTTTGTGATAACGAGATGTTTGTACAAGCTTCGCAGGGGGCGTGTAGAAGCTTGTTTATACAAGTCTGGTTATCTTAACCCAGCTCTTGACACAGCTGGAGTCTTGTTCTAATTTTTAACCAACTGTTCTTCCTGTGACTGAGAATATAGGGCAAGAGTCAAGCAATAGATGAAGCTGGGTAGGTGGGCTAATGTTCAGACTTACTCTGGGCCTTTCATACCACTAAGCCCCGCTCTTCCTTTTTTATGTTAAGACAGGGTTCACTAAGTTGTCCAGGTATGCCTTGAACTTTGGGTCTTCTCGGCTCAGCCTCTGAGTAGCTATGCCATCTGCAAGTAAAAAGCCGGGAACGAAAATGAAAGGGAAATCTCTATAAAGCACTATTTTTAAACACAACCCTTAAACTGTACTTCAGGATATGTGCTGTAGGAAATGTGTCAACAGAGACAGAACAGGCATAAAACAGTGTAATAAAAAGATCGGTGGAGTGAAACAGGTCAGCTTGACTCTGTTCGCTTCTCCTTAAGTTTATGACCTGTAGAGTAGCAAAGCTTAGAGAGAGGCTTGAAGAAGAAAAAAAGGGAAAACACCTTTATATTCTGGAGCTATTAGGGACAGCTCAGTAATAACTCAATAAATAAATAAAAACCCTGTCTTGTTGAAAGGCACTGAGCGCATTTCCCTGGTGCCCTGTGACCTAGAGAAAGCTGGATTCCTGCCCAAGGCCTGAACTTTGCTTAGCAGTTTAATGCAGCCACCACCTAGCACTGGAGCAGGGAGCAGTGTGGAAAGAAAACAGAAAGAATGTCGTTTTCCAGGGGCTGGAGAGATAGCTCGGCAGTTAAGAGCACTGGCTATTTTTCCAGAGAACCCGGGTTCAATTCCCAGCACCCATATGGCATCTTACAACTGTCTGTGACTCCAGTTCAAGGGTATCCGATACCTTCACACCAATGCACATAAAATAAAGTTAAATCAGTTATTTGACAAAAAAAAGAATGTGGTTTTTCCTGATTTATCAATTATGGATTTGTTTTTTTGCTTTGTTTTTTTCTTTTTAAAGTAAATTTGAAAGAGTTTAACGTTAGCAATGACCACCACAATGATATGAAGGCACAATGGCTTAGCAGCAAAGTGTTTCTCCTTGGAATAAAACTGCAAAGTTCCCAGGTGTAAGGTTGAACTGGGGACGTTTTCATAATGGAAGATTTAAGCCTGTTAACAGATTTCTTCATCATAACCTTTGAGCTCCTTCTTGGGGCTTATCAGCAACTCATTATTCTTATAGTTAATATTTATGCATATTCCAGACACATGAAAGGATCAGAACTTACTACATACCCATAAACCAGCTTCTAGCTTAGTAAATACGCAGTGGGCTTCCTGTGCCCGGCTCCTCCAGGGCATCTCCTTTCCCATCCCATAGACGGAGCCATGACTTTGAACTTAATGTTTATAGGATCTTCATTATTCATTCTTAAAGGTGTCTTAATCCGTTTTCTGCTGTTGTAAAAGAGTATCTGAGACTAGGCATTATTTATTTGTTCTGAGGTGCTGGGGAGGCAATTGCTCTACGTCAATCCCTGTCCTTCCCCCTGCTCTTTATTTTGAGGCGGAGTCTGTGAGTTGCTTAGCCTGGCCTTGAACTCACTCTGTAGCCCAGGCAGGTCATGAACTGGTGAGCCTTTTGCTTTAGCTTCCCAAGCAGTCGGGGATTATGGAGTCTGCATTACCAACCCTGGCCACTGTTAAGTACTGTATAAAGACACTTATTTTTGCCCCCTGTTCTAGCAGCTCTGAAGTCTAAAAGCCCATGGCTAGCATTCATTTTTGGTGAGGACCTCAGAGCAGAAAGGCAAACAGGTATATGAGGAAGAGAGAAAAAGAAGGCCAATCTAGAGATGGCTAACTCATTCCTAAACAATTCATGAGTGTGAATGACTCAGACACCTCCCACTAGACCCCACTTTCCAGCATGGCTGTGTTAAGGTAAACATACCATTTAGGGGAGCACAGTCAAACAGTAGCAGACATTTAGGTTACTTAGTTCCTCAGGGTATGAATAGTGTTCTCTAAGATTTTTTTAAATGATTTATTTGTTTATTTTTATTATTTCATGTACACTTGTGTTTTGCCTGCTTGTATATCTGTGTGAGGGTGTCCGATCCTCTGGAACTAGAGTTACAGACAGCTGTGAACTGATATGTGGGTACTGGGAATTGAACCTGGGTCCTCTGGAAGAACAACCAGTGTTCTTAACCACTGAGCCATCTCTCCAGCCCCAACTCTGAAGATTTTTGTATGTTTTATACCTGTATGAGAGTTTTTGTGTATAATACTGGTGTATTTTTTTGTGTATATTACTGGTTTTATCAGAAATTGTCCAATTGTCCTCCAAAGTCATTTTAAGAACTTACATTCATACCATCATTGTGTGAGAACTGCCTTTTTTCCTTTTCTCCATTAATTGGAAACATACTGTTTTTGTTTTTGCCAATCTAGCCTGGCATGGTAGTGCACACCTATAATTCTAACACTTGGGAGACAGAGCAGAAGGAGAGGTTCAAGTTCATCCTCAGCTATATTGTGAGTTCAAAGCCATCCTGAACTGCATGGTGTCCCATCTCAAAATAAATACATAGATAAATAAGTAAATAAAATTAAAGATATGAGAGTTGAGGAGGACTAGTTAGGAAGAGGATTACTAGCAGGGAACAAAGAAGGGTAATGAGGGAGAATATAATTGAAATACATCATGTACATGTGTAAAATCTCATAATAAAACCTACTATTATACATAATTAACATATGCTAATAAAACATTAAAATAAAATTATAATTTTTTTGTCAATTTGATAGGGATAAAATGACTTCTCATTTCCAAAGATACTCTGATTATGAATGAAGCAAAGTGTAGTTATGAAGGCTTTTTTGCCCATTTCTTTTTCTTTCTTTCTTTTTTTTTTTTTTTTTTGGACAGTGTTTCTCCATGTAGCACTGGCTGTCCAAAAACTCACTTGTAGACCAGGCTGGCCTCTAACTCAGAGATCCACCAGCCTCTGCCTCCCGAGTGCTGGGATTAAAGGTGTGCGCCGCCGCCGCCGCCGCCGCCGCCGCCGCCGCCACCACCACCACCACCACCACCAGGCTCAGTTTGCCCATTTCCTTACTGGATTATTTATCTTTTTCTTACTGGTTTATAGATATCTTTTATATGTCCTGATGCAAATTATTTGTCTTTTAACTTTGTTTACAGTTGCGTTTTTTATTAATTTTTGAGAAAAAACTTTTCCTACTTGACCCAGGTTGGTCTCAAACTAGAGACCTGCCTGTAGTTCCCTTTGAGATGCTGATTTTTATAATTATCTGTGACAATTGTTTTCCTTTAAGTTTTATTTTTTGTATCTCGTTTTATAAATGTTGCCTAATTTGAAATTATTAGGCCTTTTTCTGTATCAAAAAGTTTGTTTTCTCTTTTGTATTGGTTTGATTTTCTTTGGCCTTGAGTTTGCTGTGTAGCCTAAGCGGGCTTTGAACTTGGTATCCTTCTGCCTTAGCTTCCGGAGTGCTGGGACCACTGATGTGTACCAACACGCCAAGCTCATTCTTCATACTTAAGTCTCTAGGGTACCAGGTGACCTGGACCAGCAAGTGATTCTTCAGTGACAGGGTCCTGAGGGGGGAAGAAAACCAGCAACAACAGCAACAGCCCCAGAAACTCTGGGATTAGTAGATCTCAAATAAGCCGATGGCTTATGCCAAGCAAGTTTATTAAGAAGTACAGCCTCTTGTATACATTTTACAGGGGGGACATGGGACCGAGTCAGCAGAAAGTGATCATACAATGGGACGGTGTCAGCAGGAAGCTGATCAGGCAATGTTGAACAAAGAGGACACATGGCATCTCAAGTGTGTAGACAGATGGAGCACATGGCAGCTTTGGGACTGATAACTCCAGTCTCTTCAGGGGAAAAGCCAGGTTCCCAGGAACTAAAACCTTAACTCCTTCTAGGCCCTTGATCTAGCCCCAGATGAGATCTTGCCAAGTCTGCCCCTGGGCAGGGACACAGAGCTAGTGTTGTCATTTCATGGGGCCTCTGAGAAAGCCTTGGATTAGCCTGGCTCACAACAGATCAGGGAATACATATGGGGAGGGTGGAACCTGGATTTGTCGTTTTTATATAATATCTTTATCAATTAGGTTTGCTTGGATATCTATCCACCCCAAATTTAGTGATAAAAAGAACTACCATCTGCTTCATCTATCTGTGAACCCTAGTTTAGCTGGGCTCATTCATGATTCTGTGGTCATTTACCTGTCACCTGGATTATTCTCACACTGGCAGTGGACAAACAGTATTATCTGTCTGGGCATCTGGCATATCTGAAACACATTTCTCATGCCATACCTGGTTTCTTCATAGCTGTGGAATGGAACAATACCCATTGTATAAGCCTTTGCATGTCTGGTAATGTCCCATTCAACACAAGTTACTTAGCTGAACTTAGATTAGACTGAGTTAAATTACATTATGAGGAAATAGAGAGGGAACTAATTGATTGGTTTTTGCAATAGTCAATTTATCATAATAGTTGTTGAAGCACCATTTGTAACAGTTCATTCTTATTCCAATGTTATGTTATGTCTCTTTAGATATACATCAAGTTTCATATATGTATTACTTTTCTGTTGCTATGATAAAATACCATGACCAAAAGTAACTTCAAAAAGAAAGAGTGTATTTATTTTTGGTTTACAGTTCCAGAGGGATAGAGTCCAGCATGACAGGATGGCAGGAACAGAAAACTGGTTGATCACATTTTCATCCACATAGGAAGGGGAAGGAGGGGAGGGAGAGGGAAAGGGAGAGGGATTCCCATGTGCAAGAAGTGGCATGAGGCTATAACCCTTAAAGTGACCCCCAGTGACATACTTTATCTGGAAAGACTCTACCTCCTAAAGGTACCATAACCTTCCCAAACAGTGCCATCGGCAAGGGATCAAGTGAGCAAATACATGAGCCTATGGGATACATTTCTAGTTGAAGCCATTACATATATATGTTACATATATATATGTATATTTGGTCTATTTCCACCATATATACCAAATAAAACTTTCTATTATTTTCCTCTTCTAACACCTATATCATACTACTTTACTCGTCTATTTTGACAATGTCTTTATAGTTTTTGTTTGTTTGTTAAGACAAGGTTTCTCTATGTAGTTAGGTTGGCCTGGAACTTGTTATGTAGCCCAGACTGGCCTTGAACTTACAATCCTCCTGCCTTAGCCCAGGTGTTGAGATTACAGATCTGAGACACTTATTCTTTTTTTTTTTTGTGTGTGTGTGTGTGTGTGTGTGTGTGTGTGTGTGTTTTGTATGTACATATTTGTGTGGAGTGTGCAGTTATGTGTTGAGGTAGATGTTGAATGTCTTTTTCCATTGTTCTCCACCTTATTTTTGAGACATGATCTTTCCCTTAACCTGGAGCTCATCAATATAGCTAGACTGGCTGGTTCCAGGGAGCCCCTTTTTCTCCCCAGTGTTGGGATTACAACCATACACCACTACTCCCCACATTCACGTGACTGCTGGAGATCTGAACTGTAACATGCATGGTAGGCACTTTTACAGGCCAAGCCATCTCCTGAAAGCATCTTCTGTATCTAAGGAAATAAAGAGGAAAGAAGAGTCTATAGACTAAAAGACACTTGAAAGATCTATTTTTTTTTCCAAGTGGGCAATAGTAAATTAATGTACAATAGTAATTTATTTTTATCTTATGTGCATTGGCATTTTGCCTGCATATATGTCTATGTGAGACTGTCATATCCCCTGGAACTGGAGTTACAGACAGCCATGAGCTGCCATGTGGGTGCTGGGAATTGAACCCAGGTCCCCTGGAAGAACAACCAGTGCTCTTCACCACTGAGCCATTTCTCCAGCCCCAACTGATAGGGTTTTGTTTTTTTTGTTGTTTTTTTTTGGGGGGGGGGTATCCCAATATTAGGTTTCTCTGTCAATGCAGTAAGCCAGATCAAGCTGAATTAAAAAGATCAGGTTTAATGAGCCAAGTACTCTCAGGTGACCTTTCCAACTCCCCAGAGGTGAGGCATGGGAGGGGAGGAGGAGAAATCACATGACAGGTCTAGAAACTGGGGGCTTAAATACCCTGTAGGTGTGGTCTTGAGTTTCTGGGGAGGACCATGGACTTTTGATGGTCTTTCTGCAAGGGGCGGGGTTTGGAATGGGAAGGAGTAGGGTGGAGGCAAGGCAGAGTTTCCAGCCAGACACCAACAAAGCTGTTAGAAAGAAAGAGAGAAAGAAAGAAAGAAAGAAAGAAAGAAAGAAAGAAAGAAAGAAAGAAAGAAAGAAAGAAAGAAAGAAAAGGAAGGAAGGGAGAGAAAGAGAGAGAAAGAAAGACAGAAAGAAAAAAGATGTGTTGGTTCTAAAAGTGTTATGATTACAGGAGCAATTATGGGTAAGGTTGGCTGATTTAACAACAACAACAACAACAACAAAAAAAACCTGGACACCTAGACATATAGTTAAATTTAGTTTTAGATTCTCAGTGGAATAAAGATACTCTTAACACTTTTTATGTGAAATTCAGATCTAACTGGATTTCCTATGTCTGACAAAAACCACGATTTTATTCAAGATGGTAAAGTAGTTTACATTAGCCAGTCTTTCTTGTAGCTAGAAGAGATTGCCAGGCAGGGCTTTGGGGGAAAGTTGATGGAACTGGCAAGTACCTCCCACTTCTGCACCACATGGTGCCTACAGTCAGAGCTGTCACCTTGCCACCTCAAGGTAACCCTGAAGATGGAAGACACATGCAGAACAGTGAGGCAGAAAGAGAAGAATCTGGGACCTATTGAAATCTCTGAGTCCCACTTCATGGGAAAAAAGTTCTATATCCTGTGTAGGCAGAAGTTTCTGTCCTCAAGCCGCTCTCAAGTAACCACACAGAGGCTTAATATCAGGCTTGTTACTAGCCAACTCTTACATTTTCAACTATCCCGTATTTTTATCTACACTTTGCCATGTGTGAAAGGTAAATGGTGCTGGTGGCAGTGCTGGTTACTGCATGGAAAGGTCACGATCATGACAGAACCCAGTGGTACTTTTAGAGCTTTATTATGAGGGAAAGGAAGGAAAAGGGAAAGAGAGGAGAGCCAGGCCTGGTGGGGGAGGGAAGCAGGGAACAGAGCAGAGAACAGAGAGCAGAGAGAGAACAGAGAGAGAGAGTGGGGGTCCCTGTCCGGCTTTTTAAGGTGAGTACATAGTTGCCAGTGCCCCCGATGATGTAAGACACAAGACACCCCCCCCCCCCAGCTGTGCATGTACAGGATCCTAACAATGCGCCTTGGTACCTTTCCTCAGTACAGCATGTCTATCTTGCTTCTCTCTGAGTCTGCTCTCTATTCCTGATTCCACCTTTCTTCTTCCCAGCATTCTCAGTTTGGCTCTTCCACCTAACCTTATCCTGTTCAGCTATTGGCTATTAGCTTCTTTATCAAACCAATCACAGCAACATATAGTCACACAGTGTAAAGGAATATCTACCATACCAGGATGCTTCCAGTAGCACTGGGACACTTTGCTCCTCTATAGAATTCCTACAAAAACCATCTGAACCTATTCTGTATTTCGAGAAATCTACGGGAGTCTGCTTAAAGGGTAAAAGGGATTTATTATGAAAGAAAACTCACTAAAACAGAATAGGAGAATCGTTGCATGGTCCTGGAAGGCTGAGGTACTGTCCCACACTGTCCTGAGTCAGTCTGCCATCCAAGCCCACGAAGGAGAGAAGAGCCCGGTGTACTGTCTCAGGTCCTTAAGGGTAGCCCCCAGGCCACGTCCCAGGGGAGGTACTTCAAGGTCATAGGTAGGTAGACCAGATATCCATTACAGTTCTGAGATTGGAAGATGAAGCTGTGGAGTGGGGGGTACAATGGAGGTGGTGGGTGGTGGGGAAGGCTCTGACTGTGTAGGTATAGCCCAGGCTGCTATGGAACTCACTATGCAGCAGCTCATGCTGACCCAGAACTCACAATAGTTGTCCTACCTCAATCTACCAAGTGCGGGGGACATTTTCTAGGAGATTCCTCATTTTAGCTAACTTTTTTCATTATTTTCATATTTCTGTACTCACGATTTCTACTTTATTATTGATTATTTTTACATTTCTCATTTTTCTCCCTAATTAGGTTAGCTGATAGTGTTCTATTTCCTTTTCTTTTTAGCACAGAACTTTCTTCTCTCAGTTTCCATTTTCTCACTTAATTTCCACACTGATTGCCCGCTGTCTGCTTCCGTTAGCACCACACTGCTCCTTCCCTCACCCTGGACTGTTGGCCGCTTTTCCCAGTTCGACATTGCCAAGTTTACAGCATCTGCCTGCTGCTCTGTAAACAGACTCCTCATGTTTATTTCCCGTCTGAGGCCCTTGTCATAGGTTTTCCTTCACTTCCTGCTCAACAGAACTTTGGCTTCGACATGTTTTCCTTTTCAAGAAAGGCTGATGAGACTGAAGAAACAAATGCTCCCAAATGCATGCATTTTCAAACTTGTTATTAGTTACTTTTAAATTTCAACCAAATCTTGACATCTTGTAGTAATTCTAAGTCATATTTTCTTTTTCAGAAATGATCCTGTAGGCTTTTGCTAGCACTAATGTTATTGTGGTGAAGTGTGAGAACAGCCTGAATTTTTGCCCTTAAAAATGTCTTCTGCAGGGTTGGGGAATTAGCTCAGTGGTAGAGTGCTTGCCTAGCAAGCACAAGGCCTGGGTTCCATCCTCAGCTCCAAAATAAATAAATAAATAAATAAATAAATAAATAAATAAATAAATAAATAAATAAATAAATAAATAAATAAAAAATGCCTTCTGCAGGGCTGGAGATTTAGCTCAGTGGTTAAGAGCACTGGCTGCTCTTGCAGAGGACCTGGGTTTGATTCTCAGCACCCACATGGCAGCTCATAACCATCTGTAACTCCAATTCCAGGGGATCTGATGTCCTTCACGGGCACTGCACACATGTGCTACATAGACATGCATGCAGGCAAAACACCCATATTTATACGATTAAATAAATAAATCTTTGTAAAAAACTGCCTTTAGCCAGGCATGGTGGTGCAAGCCCTTGGGAGCCAGAGGCTGGGGGAGCATGAGTTTGAGGCCAGCCTGGGCTACATAGAGAGAGACCTTGTCTCACCAAACAAAACAAACAAAAACGCCTTTGATCTTTTGATTTGGCCTCCAAGTGATTTTTTGTCTTTGGTATGAAGAACTTTCCTAGGCGTTATCTTCCTTTCTTGAGTTTTGCTGTCTCTTTGGTCATTCGAATCTACTTGTGTCTCTAGAGAACATTCTTCAATTATAGCCTTAAATATTTTTTCTGATCTATTATGCAGTGCCTATTGTATTAAAAATTGTCTTAGCACCCACTTAACATCTTAAAATAAGACTCATTTACTAGCTGAAAGTTTGTGTGTGTGGGTCGGAGTCTGAGCCAGGCTTGGGTTCTGCTCTGGATCTCGCTCTCCAGGCTGCAGGGACCGTGTCAGCCAGAGTTCCCAACTCTACTGGTTGTTTGAAGAATGACTTGACTATACAGGGAGGTCCCTGAGGGTTGTGCCCACCACACAAGTCCTTTTGTTGTCCTGGGTCTGCTATTACCCTTTCGTTGGAGCTCATCCAGATGACATCCTTACCGATCATTTTCTCTAGGCTCCTTTTTAGATCTTTATTCCCATTCCTATTGCTCACTTTTTAAATCCTTGAACATTTCTATCGTTTACTTTATTTACAGCATCATCTGGTTCCTTTGACTATTTCCATATTTGCCATAATTGTGGGGGTGGGATGGGGTGGGCACAAGCCTTTGAGGGCAGAGGTAGACATTAGGAGTATCAGGTGTCTTCCTCAATTGCTGTCCAGAATCTCTCACTGAACCTGGAGCTTGCAGATTCAGCTGGACGGTCTGGACAGGAAGCACCTGAATCGGCCTGCCTCCACCCCCTCAATGCTGGCCTTACAGCTGCACATCAGCAGACTTGGCTCTTATGTGGTGCTGGGATCTGAACTCGGGTTTCCACGCTTGCGAACAACCACTTTACCCACAGGGCTGTTTCTCCAGCCTTATTCTTTCCCCCTCCACTTCTTTTCTAATCCCTGTCAGGTGACATTTCATTTCCTTTCCCTTCCTCTGCATCCTCCTTCCCCAGCCTTTCCTTCCTCAGTCTCTTCTTTCCCTCTTTCCTGCTCCTCTTCCTTTTAATGCTTTCGTCTCTTGTCTAGTTTGTGCCTGTTTTTAGATATAAAATAAGCAGTTGTTACTTTG